>NW_008591742.1:0-10222 GCF_000691845.1 Merops nubicus | reverse complement strand
TTTCCTTGGAGTGCCCTGATGCATGATGGCTTGACCTGCTCTAACCGGAAGCAAACTCAGGCTGTTGACTTGCTTCTTGGTGGGCTCTGCTAGACCACGAGAGAGCAGGTAGGTCTAGTTCCTGTTGTTTATGCTTCATCTTACTGTCAGGTTTGCCCACATCAGGCCAGAGCTTGGGTGGAAGAACTTCATCTGTTCTTTGTACTTGGAGCACGTGGGGTTTTCTTCACTTTTCCATGTTGTCAGCTCTCTGGTTTCTGCTGTCTTTCCAGCACCATGCTCCTGGTCCTTTTCTGCTCTTCTCTTCGTGCCAAACTAGAAGCTTTGCTTTTCCCTGGAATATTCTCATTGCCTATTTTAAAAGGCACAGCAGGAAAAAAACAGTCCTAGATGAGTGGTGTAGCAGCTGAAAAGATAAAACTCCTTTCAGACCAGAGTATGATAAATGAAGGAGAAATCTCACGTGAGATAGTGAAACTGTTGGAGTAGAAATGGCAAATGACTCCTGTCTGTGTCAGGCTGTGCTAGTAGAACACTAAAACTTATCAGAAAGTAGTTTTCATGCAAATAATGATTCACTAGTAAACTTTCTGCCACCAGACATCTCTGAACCAAATAACTGTATCAAATCTAAACACCTTTGAGGTCTGTTAAGCTCCCCTGACAGTCTGTTAGACTACAGACCTGTCTTCAAAGTTTATCCCAAACTCAAAGCAAGTGGCACGGGAAAAGCTTTGGGTTTGTGTTATCCTATATGTTATTTGTGACGCAGAGGCTGAAACTGCTCCCTGCTGCCAGGGAGAAAAAAAAAACAAAAAACAAAAAACATAAACGAGCTCCATTATTATCTGTCTGTGAGGGAATTTGTGCACACCTAAGCCCTGGGAGTGTGGTTATTTCTAATTGTAGCTTTGATGCTTTTCCTTCCTGTCTGCCAGGTTTGGTCACTGGCCATGGTAGCCACAGATCTCTGTCTTGGACCGAAGTCTGACCCAGATTTGGAGATACCTTGGGCACAACATCCATTTGGACGTCAATTATTGGAGTCCTTGTAAGTGCTGGAATGCTGGGGAGGGGTTGGGGAATGATTGCTGAAGCAGAACCCTCCATAACTATGCACATCATAAGGTGTCATTTCAGATTTGGGAGTAGTGCCACAGCATGTATTTTTCTCCCCCGTCAAGCCTGAGGTACATCAAGAGGGGCAGGTGCAAGTGGGTTTATGGCATGCAGGAGGCAGTGCTTGGCCTCCCTGCTAGCACCCTGGTTTTTCTTGGCTAACATTGAGCAACAGGCCAGGTGCAGTTGGAGCTCTGCTTTCTGTGCCCACAGAGCCTGACGAGGAGTTTGGTTTCCTGCTCCCCACCTCCTAAATGAGCATATTGATGCAGTTGATTTGTTCACCTTCAAACTCCCTGTTGCCATTCCTGGGAAATGATTCCACTGGTCTCAAAGCCAGATGTTAGCTGCAGATATCCTCTTGCCAATGAATCTCTGCAGGAGGGGACAGGATTAGTGATTTATATTATCTGTCAGTATATCCCCTTTGGAGGCACAGGATCTGTGTGGTGTGTTTTGGATGCTGTTGCCTGGTGTAGCTCTTTCCTGATGTGTGGGAGGGGAGCACAGGTAGGTCTTCATCTCTCTGAGTCTCCAGAGCAACCCAGGAACTTCACACACAGCTATCCAGAAAAGCTGTGGTGGGTTTTGCCTTGTGGTTGAGGTGTGAGATGCTTGCAAGCAGAGGGTTTTGTCAAAAAGACACTGCAGCTGGGGGTGAGACTGGTGGCTCCAGCTGTACATCCAGTTCAGATCAGTTCTGTGCATGTTGTTCTTGATTCTGCACAAACTTGGGATAACCAGCCCACAAGTACTGCTGGATTCCCAGAGCTCCTATCTTTCTCCTACCTGTTAGGCCATGATTTTTATCAGAGGGAGGATTTTGCTTCTCTCAAGATGTGATGCGGTGACGGGACCCAAATCGATTTGTGCGACGGGCTCAAAATCAGTTTCCCTGGAGTCATTTTACCACTGAACTCTGCCCAGGCTCATCCTGTCTGTCCTTTTTGTTTTGCAGGCTGGCTCATTACTCACAGCTCCACGATGTGCAGACTCTGGCCATGCTCTGCAGTGTGTTTGAAGCCCAGTCCAGGCTACAGGGCTGCCCCAGCTCCTACGGCACCTTTCCTCCACGTGCCTCCACCCTGGCCTCCCACAGCCGATACGTATGATGGCCATTTCTTTCCCATGGGTCTTGGATATCTTTGAGCATCTCTCAGGTAGATGACATGATTTCCTCTCCTTTCCCCCTCAACAGCCCAGCTTCACTTCCTCTGGCTCCTGTTCCAGTATGTCAGATCCTGGACTTGGCACCGGAGGCTGGAGCATAGGTACAGAGGAATCTGCCTTCATTCTAGCTTGGGTTTTAGATGTTTGCTGTGGTGGGGAAACAGGGGAGCAGGCACTCAGGGTGGCTGCCTCAACGCTGCCTGGAGCTGTAAGCTTTGCACGCTTTGAGGCTTCTTCTCCGTACCAGTGACTCCTGGCAGCTTGCCTGTCCTCCATCTGCCAGGACGTGGTTCCCAGGATTGGTTTACTACATCACCAGGGATGGAAGTTGGCCTGACTGGCCTGCAGTTTCCCGGGTCCTGCTTGTCCTTTTTGAAGACAGGAGTGACATGTGTTTTCCTCCAGTCCTCAGGCACCTCTCCCAGCCAGCCCCAGCATTCAGAGATTAGTGAGAGTAGCCTTGCAGTGTCATCATAGAATCCCAGACTGGTTTGTGTGGGAAGGGACCTTTCAAGGCCATCCAGTCCAACCCCCCTGCAGGGAGCAGGGACATCCCCAACTAGAGCAGGTTGCTCTGAGCCCCGGCCAACCTCACCTGGAATGGTTCCAGGGATGGGGCATCCACCACCTCTCTGGACAGCTTGGGCCAGGGGCTTACCCCCCTCAGTCTCAAACATGTCTTCCTTGTATCCAGTCTAAATCTCCCTCTTCTAGTTTCAATCCACCCCCCTTGTCCTGTCCCAACAGGCCCTGTTCAAAAGTCAGTCCCCAGCTTTCTGACAGGCCCCCTGAAGTACTGAAATGCCACCAGAAGATCTCCCTGGAGCCTTCTCCAGGCTGAACAACTCCAATTCTTTCAGCCTTTAATCATCCAGCTAATTCCACAGGGCCCAGGGGGAAAAAGCAGTGGTGGACTTTCTGCTGTCACTGGAAAAGCAGCAGCAGCTGGGCAGGCTGGGGTCTCGGTGCCACAAATACCTACAGACCAAAGGAGACTTCCTGCTGTGCTTCAAAGGTGTCAAAGACAAGTCCCTCTTAAGGCTTCCAGAGCCAGACTTGAAGCTGTTGGCCCATTTCTGGGGCAGCTTCAGCCCTGTTAGCTGCAAAGCTGGGACTCCTCAGTGTGGCATCAAGGAACCCCTGGCATGGGGAAGAGCAGGGAATGGGGGTTAATGGAGCTGATGTTGTCCCACAGAGGTTATTAGCTGTCTTCTCCCTGTCCCTGGGGCACCACCTCAGAGGCCCCTTTACATAACAGCAGCCCTGTTGTGGAGAGTCCTCCCTGTCTAGGAAAGAAGAGCCCGAGGCTGCTGGGGATTTCCCAAGCAACCTCCATGGGATTGATCCTCTGGATACTTTTGGTCTAAAGTGGGAGGCAGAAGAGGATTCCTCCATGCCAGAGTACTCTGCCTGATGATCCCCGTTCCCATCCCATCACCAGGAGCACCAGCAGGCAGTGGTTGGTGCTGAGTTTTGTGAGGCAGGGCAGCGTTTGTAGGAAAGTGGAAGGTGACACGGCCATGTCTTGGAGAGAACGCTGGGGTTTGTGAACGTGTGGTTGTCACGTCTCCTTCCCCACCCTGGTTTTGAGGAGGCTGTGGTCGGCGCTGTGCTTTCTGAGGTGCCCTCACAACCCTTTGATGCTTGCAGCAAACAAAGACACGGAGCAGGCCTCCACTCCCTGGTGTGAGTCTTCCCCAGATGACTTCCGCTATGGGAACCTGCCCTATCCCGAGCACCGGGAGCGCGAGAAGGACCAGCACGAGAAGAACAAGAGGTCGGTGCCTGGGGGGGATGCACAGGGGGACTCTGGGCCCAGGGCAGCTGGAATTCTGTAGCCAGGTCTCTGCTGGTGCTGTGAAGCACCACACCTGCTCCTAGACCTTAAGGTCAAGTGTAGGATCCTGCACTTGGGGACAAATAACCCTGCACCAGGACAGGTGAGAGGCTGGGCTGCTTGAGAGCAACTTGGGAGTGCTGGGGGACAACAATTTGCCCAAGAGACAGCAGTGGGCCCTCGTGGCCAAGAAGGCCAGTGGTCTCCTGGGGGGTATGAAGAAGAGTGTGGCGAGCAGGTTGAGGGAGGTTCTCCTCCCCCTCTGCTCTGCCCTAGTGAGGCCACCTCTGGAGTATTGAGTCCAGTGCTGGGTTTCCCAGTTGCAGAGAGACAAGGAGCTGCTGGAGAGAGTCCAGCAGAGGCTGTGAAGCTACTGAGGGGCCTGGAGCATCTCTGTGCCAGGAGAGACTGAGAGCCCTGGGGCTGTTGAGCCTAGAGAAGAGAAGACTTGGAGGGGATCTGCTCAATGCTGAGCAAGAGCTAAAGGGACCCCGGGGGGCAAGAGGCTGAGGCCAGACTCTTGTCAGTGGTGCCCAGTGACAGGACAAGGGGCAATGGGCACAAACTGGAACCCAGGAGGTTCCATCTGAACAGGAGGAAAAAATTTCTTGCATGCGATCCATCTGTAAGTGGCCATAGTGGGGATCCCAGAGCACAGTCCACCACTTCTACACCCTTGAGTGCAGAACCAGTGAAGACCAGACCAGTTAGCGTTCACAGGGGAAGACATCTGCGGCTCTTCTAGCGGCGTGAGGACTGCAGCCAGTCTCCCAGAGTCAATCAGGTGGATGACAACCCTGTGTGCTCCTCTAGGCTCCTGGATCCTGCCAACACTCAGCAATTTGATGACTTCAAGAAGTGCTATGGAGAAATCCTGTATCGCTGGGGCCTGCGAGAGAAGCGAGCTGAGGTTCTGAAGTTTGTCTCTTGTCCTCCTGATCCCCACAAAGGAATTGGTGAGTGTCTGCTCCGGCTGCATGGGAAGTTCAGGAGCACACAGCCAGCAGGCAGGATCAGGTGTCCATCACTCTGCCAGCAAGTGGCTTTGGGTTCTTCACAGCTCTGGGTGGAGGCAGGGCTTGCAGGTGTTGATTCCAGGGCAAGGCTTGGTAGACTGCAGCATCTCCCCATTGCTATGCTAGCAGTAGCTCTTTCTGCTGGTGGCTGTTCTTTATTCCCTGCCAGTAAGAGCCCAGGCACACACTACTGATCCCTGATTCTGGCCCCAAGTGGCCTTGCAACACATGCCTAAAATTGCAAGGTAGAATCATTAAGGTTGGAAAAGGCCTTGGAGATGAAGTCCAACCGTCAACCCAACACTACTATGACCATTAAACCATGTCCCCAAGTATCACGTCTGCATGGTTTTTGAACCTCACCAGGGATGGGGACTCCAGTACCTCCCTGGGCAGCCTGGGCCAAAGCCTCACCACTCTTCCAGGAAAGACATTCTTACTCATATGCAATCTAGACCTCCCCTGGTGCAACTTCAGCCCGTTGCCTCTCATCGTATTGCTACTTACTTTGGAGAAGAGACCAACCCCAAGCTGGATCTCCAGCTGTGGGTGAGCTACCCAAGAAACAGTCATATAGAACTTTTCTCCCAAAGTATTTTCAGAAGCGTAGGTGCTCAGAACTGCTGCTCAATGCAGTTGCCAAAATACCTTCTTCCTAGGGCCTCTGGGAAAAGATGGGCTTAACCTGAGTGGAGAGGAGCAGGTGAGAGATGAGAGAAGCAGCAGTTTTCTCATCTTGACACCAGGGACGACGCCTGGGGAGTAGCTGTAGGGCAGATCCACAGCTTTTGACCACTGGCATTGCCCCTCCATGGCTGACAGTCGTGGCATTGAGTGCTCTCTCTGCTCTGCCCTCTCGGCAATGACACAGGCTCTTCACGTTTGCTCCTGGTTACACTTCGTAGTGAAGTGAGGCAGAGGAGACCAGCAGGAAGCCTTCCTCTCCAGCCTGTGTCCTGAGCTGGAATCCTGACACACATTCCCAGCCGATGGCTCTTTAGCCACCGGGGGGAAAATTCGTGGCCCAGTCTGAGCCCTGGCATGTGGACTTCCCATTTCTTTGCTCCCTTGTGGAGACCCAGCTGAGACCTCTACAAGACCCTTTTCTCCCTTGTGAAGGAGATCAGAGGCCGATCTCCTGGGCAGTGGGCTCGGGGGACCCATCTATCCATTGTGGGGGCTGTACATGGGGCTTCTTTGTCCACGGTTCTGCCAGCACTGACTGTCTTGCTCCATTTCTGTGCCCTGGCCAGAGTTCGGCGTGTACTGCAGCCACTGCCGCAGCGAGGTCCGTGGTACCCAGTGTGCCATCTGCAAGGGCTTCACCTTCCAGTGTGCCATCTGCCACGTGGCCGTGCGAGGCTCCTCCAACTTCTGCCTGACGTGTGGCCACGGAGGCCACACCAGCCATATGATGGAGTGGTTTCGCACCCAGGAGGTGTGTCCCACGGGCTGCGGGTGCCACTGCCTGCTCGAGAGCACCTTCTGAGGGCACCCGCGTCGCAGGCTTCATTCCCAAGCCGTGCTGAACCAGTTGTGCTCTGCAGTGTCTGGGGGAGATGCTGCAGGGAGCTGACGTGGGACGTCCTGGCAATTGCTGCGGCAGCGTTGGCAAGAGCTTCCAGTGTTCAAAAGCTTCCCAGGGTGCTGCAGGACCCATTTGACCCAACTCCCTGTGTCCGTTGCTGGCGATGGATGTGCCAGACCAGAAAAATATTGCTCTCTCCTGCAGAAGGATGTGGGAAGATTTGCTCCGTGGGGATGAGGAGGGGTTGAAAAGGGCTCTCTGGGCAGAGCCAAGCTGGCTCCAGCTACGTAGCGTCTTTCCAGGTGCCTGCTGAGAGTAGAATAGTTTGCACGGTGAAAACAAAAGTCATTCGCAAGTAACAGCGAGTTCTGAAGGTGAAACCACGCTCCAAGAGCAAACGGGCTGTGGGACTGTGACTTCTGGAAGCAAGAAGACCATGCTTTCAAAAGGCTGTTGACATAGTTTGGATCCCCCTGTAAAGCAAAGGGCTGAAACAACAGATTTTTCAGGATTACTTCCACAGTCGCTCCCAACTTAGTGGTCGGTGTCTGCACCCAAGGTCCCTGGGGGGTTAGTTGCTTTCTTCCAGCAGTTCTGGTACCATTACTCTTAAGGTGTGTCTCCATCTCCTGCCCTGACCAAGTGATACAGTGCACTTCAACTTGCCTGTCGCACGTCCTGGTGCCTGGGAAAGGGTGGGATCCACACCGTCTTTCCATGGATGGTGGCATCTGAGGGTGCTTTGGCTTCCTTACTGAGAAAACACAAGGAGGACGCTTGCTCCGTGCAGCTTCTTTGGGCTGTTTTCTACAGGGGGGAAATCACTGAGTAGTTTGAGTTTTGCTGCTGGTGTGCTCCAGTGACGAGGCTCCTGAGCCACAGAGGCAGCAGTTTCTTGGGGAAAAGGGGTTGGGGATTCATGGAGGCAAAAGGTTTGTGCCTTTTCTGCTTGTGGAGCTTCAGTTGGAGAATGTACGGGATGGATCCGCTTGGGGCTGTGCCCCTCCCAAGCGGGCTTCAGCCTCAGCTTTGGTTTGGGGCTGACACGTGGTGAGGGGTGAGCCCCACGCTGGGGGCCAGGCAGGGCCACATGCTGTGCCCCCTCACACCCTCCCTGCTCCCTCAGGCCGCGGGCTCCTGCTGTGGAATAAACAGATGGTGTATCTTTAAACATTAAAAGTATTTTTTTAAGCGCTGTTGTGCTAGGACTTTGGTGCTGCCCTGCCAGTTTCCCCTCCCTGGGGAGGCCCCCTCTGCTCTCCCCGCACCCCACACTGGAGGGGGTCCCACTCTGGATACCGGCACCCCCCTGCAGTAAGTCGGGGCGAGGCTTCCCCCCCCCAACCCTGGTAGCCTCAGCGCTTAGCACCACGCCTCACGCCGCAGCTCTCTCCAAAACAAAACCGGGCGGCGTCGGAGCCTCGAGCCAACCAAACCCCACATCCTGCAGTTTGGGGACTCCCCCCCCGGGGCAGCGTCTGCACCCCCGGGCACCTCCGGGGACCCGCCCTCCCCCTTCCTACGTGACAGCCGTTGCGCTCGGAAGTATTTTCATTTCCACGCTCAAGAGCGCGCGTGGGATGGGCGGGAAAGGAGCCTTGTCATTGCGAGGCGAGGGGCCCACGGCTCCTGCCCATTTCTGGGCGTGATGAAAGCTCCTCGTGGTCCATCTCCATAGCATGGGAATCCTTCCGAGGCGGAGGGCGGAAAGGCGTCTGCCCCGGCGGTTTGTGCAACCCTGCACGGGTCGGGTGGGTGGAATTTCTTCCCGGATGCTGCAGGCGCTTGTCTCACGCCCTGCAGCGTGTGGTGGCCGCTGGGGAGCCGTCCTGCCCAACGCAGGAGGGATGAGGGCAAGGAAACAGGAATGGCTGGAGCCCGGCCAGAGGAGAGGCTGGAAGAAGTGGTCGGGAAGGGGACGTGCTGCTGCAGCCCCCAACCCGTTGCAGCCCGTTCCTTTGTGCCCAGCTGCTTCTCCTCTTGCCCACGCGGGTCTCTGGGGTGCAAAAAGTTGCCCAGTCTGCCCAAATCTCTCTGAACGTCAGAGGAGGCAGGTGCTGCTCAGGCAGCGTGCCTGGGCACACAGGGTGCCAGCACCCAACCAGCTCTGGGGTCGGTGCCATGGTCAAACCAAATCATATCTGGCTGAAGAACAGTGCTGGGGAGGGGTGTGACCCCTTTGTGGTTTTTGCAGGTGGAGGAATTTGGGACCCTCAGCTGGAACTGGCCACTTGGCACCGGGCACTGGTGTGAAACCCCTTCCTTTGGGTCATCACCCCTGCCAGGGGTGTGCCAGGGCTCTGGGAGCCAGCAGTCCCTTCCAGGCTCCATCCCGGGCCAACCCTGATGCTGCTGCCAGCTGGAGAGCCCTGCCTGCTGTCCCTGCTCCTGCCCCCCACCCTGCACCCCGCTGCCGAGGCGGGGGCCTCGGGGCCGACCCCCAGAAGCTGCTTGGGCAAGATCTGCACCAGCTGCCGGCCTAGCACATCCCCGGGGCTGCTTCCAGCACACCCGCACCGCCTTTCCCAAGGAGGGCTGCAAGACAAAGCTCCCACCACAGCCCACGCCGTGCACTCATGGCCACCAGCAGCTTTTGAAAGCCTTTTTGTGCTCCATGGAGCCCGCAGGGGTGGGGGCAGAGTTGGGTGCCCTCCCCTCCCTGCTGCAGTTCTCTGTGCTCAGAGAAGGGAGTTTAATCCCCAAGGTTTGGGGTTGGGCAGAGATACAATGAGTGATGAGACCAAAGAAGGTGCCAAGGAGAACCTTTGCCCGTGGATGCTGCTCCTCACAGCATCTGCATCAGCCTCCTCCTCCTCCACCTCCTCAGCCCCATTATCCCAGCGTCCGCCAGCGCTGCAGGGCCTGATCCTGCCCAAAGCCCAGCGGCGCCTTCCCGCCCTCTCCCGTGCGCCTGTCCGTCTGTCCAGGGGGTTAAACCAGTCAGTTCAGGATCTGATGAGCCAAACCCCTTTGGCTGCTCTCCACTGAGCCAGGCTGATCAGCGGCGGGCCACGCTCCCTGGAGCAGCTGGGCACAGAGCCCTGCGCTGCCCACCCCGTGCTGCTCCGGCCGCCTCTGCCCCACAGCTCCATCCCAGCTCCTGCCCTCTCCCAGTGCCAACAGTGCTTCCCATAACAAGGGCAGGTAGGGGGTGGGCTCCCCCTGAGCTCGTCCGTGTCCCCAAGCCCTGGGGGCATCACCTCCCTGCTCTGTGGAGAGGAGGGTGGTGAAGACCCATGCTGGGAACCCCGGGCTGGCAAAGGCCGGACCCTTCTCTGCCCTCAGCTGGGACCAGGAGCAAGCCCCCGGCACGGCCCTTTGCAGCACAGGGTACCCCAGGGACCAGGACACCCCCAAACCTGGGCTCACGGTGCATCACCCCGACTGCTAGGCCATCACTATGGCTCTTGGCCAGTCTGGGTGTGGGTGGGAAGGGAGGGGGAGGAAACACCTTTCCCGAGTTGCACCAGCCCCAGCAGCTGTGGGGAGAGGCTGGGGAGTGCTGGGGGCACTGCTCCCCGCTCCACCACGACCACGGGAAAACACGGCCAG
>NW_008591741.1:0-6076 GCF_000691845.1 Merops nubicus | reverse complement strand
TCTAAAGTCTTACATATGCATGAGATTGCCTAATGCACCTATACATATTAATCACCTAACCCCGCCTACCCTCGCTTTGCATTATAATTAGCTCATCAGTCTTCCTCGCTTCGTATTATAATTAGCTTATCAGTCCTGCGCTTGTGCATCTCCTCCTAGTAATTGCGGAAAGGGGTCTTCGAGACGTAGGCGGTGGTCTCTGGGAGGAAGGCCATGGGTCTTCCTCGTAATGTACTTTTCACCTTTTTCTTGAATTCTGAATTTTGGCAAGCTTGCAGGATTAAATCATTTCTGGTTTATTTTGTCCTTGAGTGAGAATCTGTCTCTCTATTTTTCTACTGATAAGTGCAGGATGGATGTCATCTTGTGCTTGTTAATTCTGACTTTCAAGACTGTCCTCACAGATAAGGGTTGTTAGCCTTTATTTATTTCTTTCCTGGAGGTGTCTTAGCTGGCAGATCAAAGAAGCATCTGCTTTTCTTCAAACGCTTCACAATGGTCAGCAAAACAATCGATCTTTCAGTCCCCTATTATTTTATACAAATGGTTAGCTTTATAAGTTTTTTCTATTCTATGTTAGTTACCTTATATCATGCCAAAATAACCTCAAGCAGCATCCCGCCTCAGTGCTGTTATAAAAATGGTCATTTCTTCAAGCCCCAGGAGAACAGCCCAGACCCCTAGTTCTGAAGTATGGGAAAAGAAAAGAAGCGAAGCAAAAAGAAAAACAACAAAACCAAACATTGAAATACTTAATATGCTATTAAGTAACCATAATCAACAACAAGAGCAACAGCACAAGCAGCAGCCGAGGAGGGCGTGGGAGACCGGTGCTGTCAGAGCCCGCGGTCGCTGCAGAAGGCTGCAGGGTGGGACAGGGCTGCCAGCTCCCTGCCCAGCTTGCCCCTGCCAGAGAGCATCAGAGTATCCCTGCAGGCACAGTGTGCCGGGTGCTTTGGTGCCTCGATGCGCATCAGAGAGTGGGCGGCTTCACACCACTCCCCAGCCAGCGGGACGGTGCTGCCCTCTCTGCACAGCTCTGCGAGGGCTTGTCAAACATCCTGCAAGTTTCAAAACTGCAGACACAAACTTGTTAAAGTGGCTAGGTACAAAATAGGATAATTCCAAGTGAAAGTAGTGCAATCAGCATGTTAAAGGGACAAATTAAAGATGGACCATGACCCTTTGTAGAATAATTTCTCATGTGTGAAAGCAAAAAAAGAGCGTGTGTGTTATTTACTGTCCACTGTTCAGTGGTCTCTGTTCTGAACAAGGGAAAATAAAAGCCATCAATAAATCGTAAATCTTACATTAAGAACAACTATGCACAACATACTTATGGCTTAGCATTTTTTCCTGCTAGTGAGACGTGCTATCCATTACTTATGAAGATGAAAGGTATATCATACAATACAGTGATGTTTGGTTATATATGTATATAGAAAGACAATCAGAGTATTAATGCAATAGATAACACCAAAATGTGTTACACATTTGTAACATTCAGCTAGAGTGTATAATCATTATTAAAGCTCATG
Source organism: Merops nubicus (assembly GCF_000691845.1). Lineage (NCBI taxonomy): Eukaryota > Metazoa > Chordata > Aves > Coraciiformes > Meropidae > Merops > Merops nubicus. Next base: position 4,538 of record NW_008591741.1, on the reverse strand, counting down.
GAAAGAAATGTATTGTAAGCGTAGCAAGAGTTTGAGCTGCCTGTCATAGTTCTCTTTCTCTGTAGGATATTGTATTTGGTCTGGCTGAGCTGATTTTCCCATTGCAGCCCTCATAGTGCAGTGCTTTTGTGTTCGGAGTTAGAAGGGTGTTGATAACACCCACGTTGTGACTATCGCTGAGCAGTGCTTGCACAGCACCAAGGCTCTTTCTAATATTTCCCCCCACAATGGGATAGGGGAGGCAGGAGCTTGGGGGGAACATAACCAGAACAGCTGACCTGAACTAACCAAAGGGATATTCCATACCATATGACATCAACTCAACTATAAGGCTGGTACAAAGGATGAGGAGAGGGGGCTACTCCTTGGTCCTCCAGAGCAACTGCTACACGTTTTGGAGCCCTGCTTCCCAGGAAGGGGCCAGACATTGCCTGGGGATGGGAAGGACAGAATAAATCTTTGGGTTTTTCTCTTCGCTTCCATGCGTGGCATTGCTTGGCTTTGCTTTCTAATTGAACTGCCCTTGTTTTTACCCACAAGGGGGTTTGTCTCCATCTTATTTTCCTCTCCCCTTGTTGCTCTGCAGAGGAAGGAGACGAAAGGGGGAGGGTGATAGAGCGGCTTGGTGGCCCAGCCATGGTTAATCCACCACAGATATGTATTTCTGCCTATATGGTTATTTGCATCCACATATTGCGACTTTGACAACTCTTTTGCAGACAGCTTCTGGTTTTGTGCATAATCAAACACATGCAGGGTAAACTCAGCATCTGAAGAAGACCCTGCAAGTACAGTGTATATCTTAACAGTTTCACTGCCAAATATATTTTACAGTTCAGGAATTTTTAGATGGTATCAACTTCCTATCTGTATATATAATGCATCTGAACTGCAGATGAGAGGAAATTTGATGTCTTTATGACAATCTTCCAGTTTCTCTGTAGATTATCTGCTATGCACTAGTCCAGTTGGTTTCATAAAAGGTTGGAAAGAAAACCTCTTTGGAAGACACAGGCCAGTAAATGTGTTCTAGTTCCAGGACCATACTTGATGACACATACTCTGGGTATCATTGTGAATATAATCAGGAAAGAGGCCATGTCATTCCCATTGTCTTCAAGAGCACAAAAATTAATGGGGGGGCCTTATAAAGAAGCTAGGTATGATCTAATCTGAAGACCATATGCATTTGTGTCATGTGGTAGGACAAAATGTGTGTGCAAGGGTAACACTTTACAGTAAAGAGAATGAGGGCTAGGGAAAAGATAAAAAAGGATGAATGTGGTGGCAGAGGTAGAAGCGTAAGCAAAAATATATGGAGAAATAAATAGAACAACAGAGGGGCAGAGGTGAGAGAAAAGTTTAAGAAATTGAATGCAGTGCTATAGGGAACTGAGAAAATAAGGAAGAAGGAAAGAAAGCGATGGTAAAAAGAATATAAAATGAGGAGAGGGAAGATAGAGACAGAGCAGGAAGATAAAAACAAGAGAGCTGCAGGATATTTGAGATGGTGTGTGTGTTTGATGTTGAGGCTGTAAGAAATCAGATGCTGTTACTAATAATGATTTGGCACTCAACTGCAAAAGTTTTCCAGTCTCTCTCTCTTCTGCTGAGCACTTGTCCAATGTATGATAGTATCATCAACAGTCAAACCAATAGCCAGAGTCCTCCCTCCGCTACCACATGGTGCACCAAAGATTCAAAGTGCCGGACAAATGGAGGGAGGAACAAGTCAATGCATTCATTCACTGCAAAAAGATGTGCAGAAGGGAGCAAGCTGGCCAAGGATCCATACCATGGGAGATGGAACCGGCACGTCAAGGAGTCCAATTATGTAGAAGTTTCCCAGAGAGAGACTCATGATCTTGTTGTGCCAGCCTGGAAACTCCATGTCTGATGAAAAGTCAAGTAGCCCTTCCAAAAACCAAAACCCTCACACAACACAAGCACTATGCAAACAAACCTCCCAACTCCACGGCAAACAGGGTCAGTACTTATAGGGGTGGCTTCTTCCCCTGCCTCCAAGTGAATGTGGAAGGTGGGGGCACCTGGTGGTGATCTCCTAAACAGTTCCCACCAAAGGCTGGCCAGACCCTGGGTGAAAACCAATCAGGAGGGTCTTTCTTGCCTGGTTGTGGACATCATCCATATGCCAACCCTCATTCAGGGCTGGGGGTTTAACCCCAGCACTTCACTCTCACAAAAATATTTTTCTCTTTGGGCTACAAGCAGTCTTAATGTATTTGACAAAACATGGCTATGTATATGTTCATTGTAATATTGTAACTGTTTAATTATTTGCTGCTTTTGGATTTGCATAGCATTTCTTCCTCCTAAAAAATAAAATGCTACCTGGGTTTTTGTTTTGTTTTTAAGAAAGCATTGCTCTTTCAAAAGACAGTAACCCTCTCACCAAACCCCCCAAAATCTCCTCTCTTTAACTCCTGTAGGTCCTAGAGGACCCCTGCTCCTCATATGTACAGAAACTAGCAGGCTTATAAAAACTTGATGTGAGTCAGCACTGCTCCGTAAAAAGTTAACTATACCTGAATCAAGCTACTTTTAAAAGGCATCTATCACAGATAAGAAAAAATAGACAGATAGGACCAGTATAAAAAAGGATAGGTATTAATCAAAGAAAAAGACAGAAGGCAAAGAACAATTCTGCCAAGTCTTAATACTTTTTTACTAATATGTTCAAGAATGCCCATATAGCCTACACAGGCTGACTGGCTAAGGTCAGTTTGATTAAGATTAAATGCAAAAGGAAGTGTCTGGCAACTGTGGCACATGGCAGATGGAGAATTCTTATCAGATTTTTCTACCCTGAAATTACTTATCAGAGGGTAGATTTACATTAGGCATTAGGAAGAAGTTCTTTACTATGAGGGTGGTGATACACTGGAACAGGCTGCCCAGAGAGATGGTGGAGACCCCATCTCTGGAGACATTCAAGGTCAGGCTTGATGGGGCTTTGAGCAAGTTGATCTAGTTGGAGATTGTCCCTCCTTACTGCAGGGGGGTTGGACTAGATGACCTTTTGCGGTCCCTTCCAAGTCAAAGGATTCTATGATTCTACTTTGTCTTTTTTAATTTAGATGTTTTTAAATTTTTTTTGTGACATTAGAATCCCTAATACTGACACCACGTTGCAATGAACCATTTTCCAACCCTGTGTGATAAGATAAAAATGTTTTTATGATGTGCATATATCTTGCCATACTTGGCTTTTCAAATATAATTCGGGTCAGTCTTATTCATTTCAGGCCTTCCACCTCTTTATCTATACTGTGCTATCAATATTATTGTTGATAATAAAACTATTGGTTTGACAATATTTTCTTATGTTGTGGAAAGGAAAAGAAACAGCTTTATTACAGGAATTACGACAGGAGGTTAGAACAGATGAACAGAATAGTCCTTCCTCCCCCTCAAATCTGTTAGTTGGCAGTGTCTGTTGGTGAAGCTTCACCATCAACAGTTAGTTATAGCACATATAACTCAAAAGTTGAACAAATGCCTAACATGTTAAGACAAAAATAAGGTATGCTAGATGCATGATGCACCTGTTTAGAAGCACTGCTGAAAATCATTTTAGAATATACTTTGTAACAAAGGTATAATTAGCTTTAATAGTAATACTATGCTCATCTGTTAATTTCTCAGGGTTTCAAAGACTCAACAGAGTCACCACCTTAAGGACCCAGTCCTAAATAATAGGATGGGAGTCATGGATATCTGTGCCTAAGAGGAATCTTCATGACTCAGTCAAAAGTTTTTAGTCAAACAACATGGTGAGGCAGGCAATAATTAGTATAGCCATTTTACAAATACACTGAACTGTCTTTCAAGTTGAAAAGGCTGAACTTCTGCTGCAAATGTTGCCAGTGGGAAGCTTGTAATTGATTTACAATGCAATGTGCCGACATATTTATCATACTTCAGAATCTAAGTAACACTGCCTCTGCATATTTATGTTCTGGCAAATTAATGTGTGTGTTAAAAAGGTAGCTGTGTGTGCAATATCATACGGGGGCATCAGCTTTAATACTTAAACCAGTGCCATGGTTTGGGGTTAGGGCAGCCCCCAGAACTGAAACAGACACTCTCTGTTAACCCCCTCCCCCATAAGGGAAAGAAAAAGGAAATAAGGGAGAGAGATTTGTTGATTAGAAAAGAGCTTTAATACTACCACTAATAATGATAATAAAATAGACTATGTACAAATATATACAAAAGTAGTACCAAACCCAACTCCCCCCTGATGGCAATACATCAGCATCACACCCAGCTGGGGAGCAGCCCCCAGGGAGAGGGTCCCAGGCTGGACTCAGCCACAGATGTCGACTGGGTACAGGAGCTGGATTCTGGAACTCAGTTCAGTAATACAGGGCTCAGGATCAAAGGCGGGATGGATGAAGTCCTCCTCAGATGCCAGTCACTGCAGCAGAATCAGCCAGCAGCCGAAGATGGAAGAGAAAAAGCATGGAAGAGTGAAATGCTGGGGTTTAGAACCCCGAGCCCCAAATTAAGGCTGA
>NW_008591740.1:0-16638 GCF_000691845.1 Merops nubicus | reverse complement strand
GTAATTGCTAGTACAAGAGGAAGACCTTCACCACCTTTCCACTGCCTGTCCAGAGTCTACCACCATTTTCAGAGGATGGGAGGACAAGAAGGATCCAAGCACTCCAAAAGATCTTGCTCTTTCTTGAAAGAGCACAGTGTTAACACTTGTTAACTGTTTTTGCAAGGCTTAGTCTAAATCCTTCCTATTAAGAGAAAAGTTAGGTCTGGGTTGAGCCAGCGAGGGACATGGAAATGTGGATGGTGACTCACAACATACATGCTCTACTAAATTGTTCTGTGGGCAGAGTTGGTGTCCCCTTCTCTTTCCTTTGAAAGCCACAACTGGGAAGGTGGGCAAAGGAGGCAGCAAGTTGCTAGGAGTGGGGTGATAGCAGACTGGACCTGGACAGAACTGGAAAGGTAGTGGTGGTAAGCCAGCAAAACTCCTTTTTGTTGTCTCTCCTACACATGCACAATGGGAAAAAGGAATTTAGAGTAATACAATTTGTATATATATGCATATATACACCAAAATGTACACATAAGTTTAAGTGTAACAGGATTTGGGGTAGTACGGGCACAGCATGGGCTCAGAGTTACCCAGCCACTGAAGAGCAGTGGTGTTCACCATCTCCTTCTCTTCCAAACGGCCTCACTGGACTCTGCTACATAAAGCACAACACTTGTATCAGGCAAGAGGAAAACAACCTGAACAGAAGCATTGCCATTACCAGGGTTGTGTGCAAAGGCTCCTGCCAGCAACAAAACCACACCGTGTTAGCACAGCAAAGCTTAGTGTCCACAAAACATTTAATATAACATGTTACAAAACCACACACTTTATGATAAAAGCAGCAAAAATATGGGGAAGGGCAGAAAGATACCTACAGAAAATTGTGGGAACAGACTCCAGTTCTCATATGCTTGTTTTAGGTGCACACTGAAAGGCAGATTAGGGCTAGGGAGGATTCCATTTACCTGCACATTCTGCTTATCAGAATCGTTGTTTGAGCATTTAAGTTCTAAATTAAAATTAATTCAAGCATAAGATATTACACGCAAAACTAGACAGGTCAACAATTGCGTATTTTTTTAAAAAAACAATTAATACAAATTACCGTAATGCACCATTGCAGAACAAAGTATGCAAAAGGATTTCATCCTATCACTAAATGGCAGTCTTTAGCCCAAGCCTCAGATCAAGAGGATTTAGAGACTTTATGGCTTTTTTTTTTTTGTAGCCTATCCAACACATAGTTGTATATTCCTATGCTAATGAATTTCCTCTACTTTTAGTAAACATATTATCTTGTGACAGCAGATGACCAGAGTCTAAGTACATGTTGTATTTAAAAACAGGGAAAAAAGTTTATTCCTTCCTCCAATTTACATATATTGCTTTAGAAATGTTACGAAATGTCCCTTTGTTCCTGAGTTAGTAGAAAAGATCATCAAGGAAGTCCAATTTATCTTTTCTATGCCATTCATTACTTCACATACTGTATCATGCCCCTGCTCTAAAAACATTTTCATTATTTCCACTTTCCTTTCACATGGTATTCTATTTATATCATCCATTATTTTGTTCCTAGCTAAAGACCCATTTCTATTTCTGTTATTTCTCTTTAGAAATTAGTTACTAGAGTTAAAGCAGGGTATGCAGGGAAAAAAAAAAAACAAAAAACAACTATCCTTTATACATCATAAAACGTGAAAGGAAAATGAGAACAAAAAAAAAATTGTTATTTTGACTGTCATGTATGAAGCCTATGTTTATACTCGGCCATTCACAGTAATGTAACAACTCTTGCTTGTACCCTGTTCTCTCAAAATTATTTATTTTGGAATAATTTTGAATAACTGAATTTTATTAAAAAACTTGATTTCAAAATTCAGTTATTAAAAAAAAAAAAAGAGAAGAAAAATAACCTTCTTCTTTACAAGGGGGAGTACATGTGTGTGGCAATAAGCATGAAACAAAGAAGTAGTAAACTGTCAATGTCAATGTTCTACCAAGCAGAAACTTCCTCATCTCTTTGCCCTTGCTCTTTTTTGCGTAATTTTTCAATCCATGACTACCAACATCAGTTTTAAAGCTTGGACTAGATCAAAATAATCTTTGAATCTCTTTTAAGTTTTACTTATGTTGGACATGAGTGAATTAAAGTTAATAAAATTACACCCAAGTTTCCTATTTATAATAATATATTTCAGTTTCTAGTTGTAACTGGTTTTCCCATGTGTCGGTTGCATTTGAACCTTTCGTGATTTAAGTAATCCTCACATCTTGCTCCCTAAACTAGACTTCACTACAATTCCCTAACTGCCTTAGTAAAACCCACCCCACCAGTCCTGCAATGCTACGCTTTAGCCTTGCTCCCATGACCCCAGTTGTGCACACAGGTGGGTTCCAAGGCTGCCCACATCTCAATTCTCACCAAAGCCAGGTGGTTCTCAGTGCACAGCTCCTGACTGAAACGCCTGCCCACAGAGGTAAGAGCTGCTGCTACCTGGTACAAACAAATCACTCTGAAGTGAAATCTAGATTGCAATTTAGACTAGTTCATATTGTAATAACCTTTAATGTGCCTCTATAAATGATGAAGTAGTATGGAAAAAAAGTAAAGTGATAGATAGAAAACCCAAGAAACTATTGTCAACCACTAGTTGGCTGAGCGCAACTTCCACTATCAACGTAAGACATGTACATGTGCTCATGTTTAGGTTCCTAAAGAGCTAAGCTTTAATGCATGCAGAGCTATTTTACTATTTAAAGAACTGTCTTTAAAGAAAGTTTCTCTCCAAATTACTATTTGGGGAAGGCAGCATAAATTTTCGAATCACATCAGCCCAGATAGCAGTATCAGGAGTTACGGAACCACTGGACTAAGTCACAAAGTATTGAGTAATGTAAATGACTGCCAGAAACTCCCCAAGTATACTTACTATAATAGTGAGTAACAGAAACATGGGTAAAGTGGCTAAAGTACTCCAGGGAGGCAGAAATTACTCACCAATGTGTGTGACTTACATAGCTTTAATATGCTTTCCTTTGATTTATACTGTGGTACACGAAACAATTCTTGTTTTTCTCCAACAACATTTTTTTTTTTCCTTTTTACAAATATGGCTGAAGGTTTTAAGTTCAGTCATTTCCCAGGAAGCATGGTTCTGCACCTTTCCCTCATTACCTTCTCAGTGAGTCTTGATATCAAATACCATCTAGACAAATATGCATTTTCTCCAAGATTACAGTATTTTCTACAATGACTGATTTTTCATCTGAATAACTATTACATCACACTTGAAAACTGTAACTTACTCCAGGAATAGGACATAAAATAATGTAAATGTTAATTAAGAACATGTATGTTTCTGTGAGGACGTAAGATTCTTGTTTCTTTGTCTGAGAAGCACCAGTATATTTTGGGTACTAGCAAAACCCAGAAGTACAGTTCTCACAGAAGTGGAATTCAAATATCTAAAAAAGCCAAACCTTTTTCAAAATTTGCCAATAAACTCTGCCACATGTTGGAGCTACCTTTTAGTTCTACCAAACTTCAGTAGCAAATTTTAGAAGAATTTTCCAGTGTGCAGTAATGCAACATTTCTTCCAGAAAGTTAAACCAAAACAGCATCAAAGGTCCATGCAAAGCTTATGGTAGGTAGAGCAAGGGCATGGTTATCCGAGTATCTTCCCCATGTCATGCAAACATCTTTGGCAGAGCCACAAGTTACTAGGAAAAGTCATGTTGGAAGTGAAGAGAATTAGTATGAAACCACAAAGCTCAGCATCTTCAGTCCTACCATACACAAGGGAAAGTCAAAATCAGTGACATCCAGGCTACAGAAAACCAGGTGCAAGAACGCTGGCACTACTTTTGGTCTTCTCAGCTCTAGTTTATCAGACATGGCTATGAAATTCTCTTTGCCTCAAGCCCTAGTTTATGCACAGGTGGGAACCTTTTAATCTCAGTTTACAAAAGAAGTTTGAATCAAACATCTGAATAACTTATTAAGCTAGATGACAATATTTGCCACAATAGTCTAGTAATCAGTATTTCACATAATAGTAATTTCTAATATTTCAATCAGTATCGTATGAATGGGACAATATGAATATAGGCAGTTACTCTCCTTGTTTATTAACAAAAATGTAAGCGCATAGCAGAGAATTACAATAGGAGCACAAATACTGGCTACCCTCACAAGAGCAATTTGGTGATGCATATGTAATGTTCAACATGGTTAGAATTTACTTTTAATTAATCAGTTACATACAACACCAGCAATCAACTTTATCAGTTCTCTACCAAAACAAGAATGAGGGAGCCTCTGTTCATAGCACTACTTTATTGGCATCTTAACAGAGAGAAAATGGCAGTAGATGGGAGCAATGTTCTTATTAGATGAGCTCAGGTTTACAAGCATTTCCAGAAAGCAAACAGCTCTTTGCTGTACCTGTCATATTTTTACACTTATGCAACAAAACCTCTCTGAACCACATAGCTGCTGTATGTTTTGCTGGAACTTACCTGCTATTTTAACTCAGTTTTCAAGCAGTGTGACTTCCCTTGAACTTTATTATTTAGTATTTGTCCACTACAGTGGGGAAAAATGATGGGGAAGAAAGGTAGTGGGGGAAGGGAGCAGAGAGGGAAGGACTAAGGTAGAACAAATGGGGAATACATTTAAAGCGCAGAAAACTGACAGTAAAATATATGTTCTTTGGTTAGCAAGCAGGAAAAAAAGGAAAGGACTTGCATACATGATAGATACACACTAGCATTCTAAAGCAGAAGACAAGAATGTCAAGAGTGTATTCTTCCCCCACTGCCAGATGGAAGGGCTATTATTATAAATGAAAGGCAGCAGTAGTGGATGCCAGGCACTTTTGTTGTGTGCCAGATTCTGAAGTCCAGATGTAAGCAGGTTACCCCTGGGACAGGACAGGCTTCAGCTCCCGCAGCAGAACAGAACCAATCACGGTTTTCTCGGTGTTTATGATGAGCTGTGCTGTAGAGCTCTCCTTCAGCTCCACTGTGACTAGCATCAGTGACCCACTGTGCACAGTCTTAGCTGCAAACCTGGAGGGGAAAGGAAAAATAAAAAAGAAAAAAATTAAAATCACTGAGGACTGTAAGGTCAGAGACTGCTAATATTTCTTTCTTCAACAGTTAAATGAACTCAAATCTAATAAAATGCCTCAAATTTCATTAATGCGTTTCAAGGGATAAACTATAAAAACCTCCATAAATTCTTACGAAAGAATTTGTTCAGCATTGTGTAAATATTTTTGTATTTAAGGACAAACGAGTATCATGCAAAATTGTGTATTAATAGTACAAATTAAACACTATTTAAATAAAATTTCCATGTGAATTCAGATCCTTTAGTTCATCAACAACACATGTGCACACAACTTAAATTCAGCTGTATGGAGTTTTCCATGGAAAACTATCATTCTTCAGTGCCTCAGAGAAAATACAACTGTGATAAATATAGTAGAACAATTCCAAAAAGACAAACCATTGTACTTTCAGAGAAGTGTATCCTCCTGCCATTTCAGGAATTAGCTAAAAATAGTCAAAGTTATAAACATCCAGAGTGATCATTTGAAATGGTAACAGCAAGACACCAATCATTCAATCTGTAAATTTATCTCCAGAATATTTAGTAATAAAAAATTCATCAATATTTCTGAATGTTCTACAATTACTAAAAATCCTACAAAGCAAATTAAAAAAAAAAAACAAAACAAAAAACCACACACAAACCCAACAACCAACCAAACAACAAGCAACCAATCAGATAAACAAAAGTTAGGACTAAAGCACCATTACTAAATTCCAAGACATGGAGAACCCAGTAATTACATGGAATTAAAAGCAAAACTAGCCTTTTAAGCACCACAATTGACTGAAAAGCGATTTTAGGCACAATGAACTTCTGTCAATCCTGTTAATTCATTCTGCATGCACTGCCGGGCCCAAGAGACAGGATGGAAGAGGATGGCAGCAGCCTAGTCTTCCATCTTCCACAAGGAGCACTCCATGCTTTTTTTTTTTGCCTTCTCCCCCTGCCCCCACCCCTGGTTACTTGACAACAACAAAGTTGCTGCACATGGGCTTTTGAAAACACTAACAAGTGTAGAGCAGGTCTGTGACCCAGTCTGACCCCACTTTGCAGGGCCAATCTCCTCTCCTCTTTCTGAATGACACGTGTCTGAATCAGAGCCATCTGCCTCAATTTTCACAACATCTTCAGCCACAATAGGACCCAGTTAGCCCTGACAACAGCTCACAATACAGAAAAATCAAACTGCTGGGCTGACAGCACGCTGTGGGCTATTCAAGAGCAAACCAACTGGTCAGTGTCTCATGTCTGACAATTAGCCTGGGCCTTGCCAAGCGCCTACCCAAGCCCTTGGGGATCTGTTTAATTACCATCAACATAAAGGAGGGAGTTTATCAGGAGATACTCAAAAAACTTCACTCCAGACTTAATTAAAATATTAGCCACTTAAGCAGGAAGCAGGTTCTCTTTAAACGAGAAGTAATTTCAGTCTTTTTTCTTTTTAAACTAAGCATATCAAAATCTCATAACACATTATACTAATTAAGGAAACATGGGGCACTTCTCTAATGTCACCCATCAGAAGTCAATCTATTTCTTTTGTCCAGATTATGGATACATACAAAGACCTCTCCCTTTACTAAGAGATTCTAAAACAATGTTACTACTGTAAAAATTATCTACTTAGATTAAATCATTGATACAACTAGCTATCTGCACTGCGATGTAGACGATCACTATTTCTCTTGTTGATTTTGACAGGGGGATAATTACAGAAACAATAGTCTTATTAGTCCCTTTATTTACTTAACAGTTGTGTCTTGGGACAACATAGAAGCAGATTATGTCTGAGTAGACACATAAATAGGTTGGTAGTTGGCTCTCCTGCTGTGTTTCATAGCCCCGAGGCTTGATTCTACCCTCTTTTATTAAAACCTGAAAGTGATCCGAAGTCACCGTTCTGCGAAACACAAGGTGGACCAAAGCATCAGAGATGAGTTTTGCACTGGTATTTTTACATGGAGATTTGAAAAATCACATAGGGGATCAATGGAACATTTCCATACCTCTGAACAAAACATGTAAAATCAATAAAATCTCAGCCTGTATGTGGTTTGCAAGATGCAAAGGGTCTGATACTCAGATAATTTTACACGAAGTGTTAGCATGCATAACTACCAGTGGCTTATTGGTTTGTATCAATGGTTGCTGATCTAAAATCACTTAGTGAAGAAGGAACTGGAAGAGAACAGGACGACTTATTTCACAATTTGAAAAAGGGTTTATAGAAGAACAACCACACAATGGATTTACCACTGCTTTTGAGCTTCAGAAATCAAAACTTGTTCCTCAAAATAAAGAAGATAAATTTGTTTCTAAAGAGAGTTGTAACATAAATATGCTTATGTGATTTGTGAAACTGAATGTAATTCTAAAAGGATGAAGCAGTTGACTTTTGGTTAGAAGACACTAGCAGTAAAACTGATTCGCTAATTATGTAGATGTTTTAAATATACCACCATTGAAGGATTTGTTTAACAGCTGCTTTTTTTTGACTAAGTACATGTTAATGCATTTATATGCTTAATCTTATCCTAAGCCCACTTGGATTTTCCAAAATGTGTGTTGTGCTCAGCTAAACAGTCAGACCAGACAGCCACTAATGGGAAAAAAAAAAAATCTTTCTGCAGCAAAAATTATTTACTTTGTATAATAGGTATTTATCCTTTCTGAGAAACTTCTGTTTTCCCCACAAGGTTAGTAATTACGTTTTACTTTTTCTGAAAATGAATACTGTCTTAAAGGTTAGAATTTGAATTAAAAAAAAAAAAAGGAGAAAAAGAAATAAAAAAATTTTCAGAATTAATAAACTAAAATCAGCATTGGAAACTACACTGTAGTACATTAAAATCTAGCTTGTAAATTGGTTGCTTCCATGTCCAAAATAAAGAATTTGTCCAGTGGACAACTCTTAATACAAGACATTATATTATGACATGGTCCTGTTGTGGCAAAGGATGCATCAGTGAATATGAAAAAAAGTACACGAGAATACCATTCAGACAACAACAAAAAATGCAATAATAGTTTCAAGACGTCTGGTTCTGCTATACTGCAGTTATTTTCTCATTTTCTATCTCTGATAATATTAACTCTAAACCTGATATCACATTATTAAAAATAGCCAGGAAGGTTTGCAGTATGTTTGCCATTAAAAAAAAATCAAGACAGATTAGAAACATAACAATGTGAGAAATATTTGCATATTCTGTTTTTTTTTTTTTTCTTTAAAAGGAATGTTAAATATTCTGAGGCTATGAGACATGCAAAAGAAGAGAAGGAGTTAATAGATTATTTTAACATAAATATAGTACCTGCCAGTAGGCAATGAGATAAATATTAGGAACCAAATTCTAAACCAACATGAATAGAGTACCGAATATTTTTAGAAGGTAATTCAGTCTTTCAGGGGTTAAAAAAAAGTAGTACATATTCTTGGTCACCTTTCAAGAAAATAAGATTTATTAATGATTATCACAGAGAATTATTTGATTTATAGTTGATATAAAGGGAAAACAGAGTATCAGATACTACGATGTGACAGCATTTGCCAAACACTGGCTCTGTAACAATGACTAGCCTAACTACAGACGAGCAGTTATTTTCCCTTATTTGTACACAGAAGACAGCTACAATATACAGGAGAGGCATTTTTATGGGAAAGGGTTATGAAAATTCCATGCCAGTGAACAGACAGCAACACAGTAACTCACTAAAAATCTGCTCTTTAAAATCCAGCACTTGAGAAAGTATATTTACACCTGAACACTCACTATTGGGACATTTGTTTACAGCAGAGAAGGGTTTGTTACACGTAATTCAACAACACTAAAACTCTCTCTTGTCCAGCACTTTTCTTCCCCTTTGATTTTTCTATTCAAGCTAAATTTTCTTCTTTTTTTGCTCTGCTGCTTACCAGAAACAGTGACAATGGCCAATGAAGGCTAAAACTTTTTTTTCTCCACCCTTTCTTTAAATCTTGTACATGATGCCTTCAATTACTGCCTGCTGAAGCAGACAGAATCCTATTAGTAAGAAAGACGATCAGAAGATGCAATGCCCTGCCCTAGCTGTAGAAAAATAATTAGTCCAAAGTGACAAATGTGTAATCAAGTTATGCAATGAATATATTCAAAGAAGAAAAAAAATCCTGCTGTGAATTAGTCTTCATTTTGTAATTATAAGAATAAACAACTATGAAGTACCTTCCAGTGAATCCATTAGACAACAAAAACATTCAGTTTCAGTACTCTGAATCTACTATTTACTCTGAAAAATTCTATGTACAGGTTTGAATTTATAATTAACATTTCATCTAAGATTCTGCTAAATTACTAATTAGTTGTATTTGTTCTCTGAGTAAGCCTTAGAACATGAAAAAGAAGTATTCAGAATAGCATTACGATATATTAGTTCTGATCTGGGTACAGAGTAAGCTTAACACTAAAACATAAGCAGATATATACTCACAAAAAGAAGGACCTGCTTCTTAACCTGGCGATTCTAATATCTCATTAAAAATAGTTTAACCTTGGTTATTAATAATAAAATTTAATTACTATTTACTTTAAAAATCATATTATGATAATTTGAGGTTTCCTTTTTTCCAGTACATTTAATTGTATTTTAATAGTATCTTAAAATAATTGTTCAAAGGACCAAATTGATTACCATAATGTGATTATTTCCAGTATTAAGTTTTTTATTTAATAAAATAATAAAATTGTAAAATAAATTACAATCCAACCTGTAGTCTATTATTACTAGTTTTAGTTCTATTGCAAAGAGTTTGTTCTCAGTTGCCAGTAAGCAGTTGCACTGTACCTCTAACAAAAATGCAGGAAGGCAAGTGAGTCTTCTAAACTTACTGTCTAACATATAGCACTACTTCACATTTTCAAAAAGATACTGCATGAACTTCTTCTCACCCTCAAAAATTACCTTTAGTTCAAAAATTTCAGCATTTTTATATGTAGGTAATTTATATCTCCTCCCCCAAACTTCAATAAGCTAAAAGCTTGAATGGAGATATTTTGGTCCTCATACCTAGAAATTTATAATACTAAAACTAATTATTTTTCCTCATCAAGTCTAGTTTTTTTTCTTTTTTTTCTCAAAGAGTCAGGCATTTGATAAGTATTTGAGTACTACAGTCCACTTTTAAAACAGGCTATAAATTTTAATTTGAAAATAAATAAATAATTTAATATTAAGAAAATAAGTTACCTTACAGGAATACATTAAAATATTAAATCTGCTCAGAGGTCTTTCAAATCAAAGATATTCTTCTGTTCAGTTAGTTTTTTAAGTGTTAAATGTTTTCTGTTTAAACAGCTGGCTCAGAAGGTTCCTGTTTGTTTTTCAAAGAAAATGCTGCACGTATTTTTCACTTCACAGCATCCAGATACAAAAGCAGTGCTGTCCTCTAGTGGACAGCAAATAAGCTAGGCTAGAGCAATCTGTTTTGATTAACCTCATATCTAAAACAACTCGCTCAGATAGTTTTAATGTTAAGCTCAAATTTATTTTTTCAAGTTACTTTTTAAATTTTGCAATCCACATGTAGGCTCCTTAAATACAATAGTATATTTTAAAAGTTAAGGGCCTTAAAATGGTGTTGTAGAGAGGCCTTATTTTGTACCAGTTAATCAAAATGTTCATATGCTGACAACATGTGAAAAAATTTATTAATACACTCAGGGCCCTTTTGTCAGCAGGGAGAATATGTCAAGGTTTGGGAACAGTACAGTTTGATTAAGAAACTAAGGAATATCTAGTAGAAACTACTGAATGAGTACTTTCATATTTTAGAAGTTCAGTTTTCACCTTCTCTAGGAATAAAAATATTTACCTAAGAATAGCAAATAACCAGAAAGACTTCTAGTCCAGGGAGACAAAAGAAAGCTCAACAGTTAGCCTAGCTGGGCTTTTTTTTTTTTAGGGGAAAAAAGAAAAAAAAAAAAAAAAAAAAAAAGCTAGAATTACTTCTATCATAAACCAAGAAAATACTAAGAGTTGACAATTTCTGGCTACAATGAAGACTGGAATCTCTGGATGCAGACCTACTATTCTATTTAAAATTCTGTCTCCTACAGGTAAAGGCTACCAGAGAAACTGTTCTGCCTAGGGTATTTGGCTTTCCTACTTGAGAAATTAAGAAGTAAAATCAAGGCTGCATGTCTATTACAAGTTTATTTACTCAGCTATCCATTTCATCTCTCTAGAAGAGCAGAAAAAGATGACTGAGCCCCACAGCTAAAGAACCACAGAAGCAGAACAGCTGACATAACTGCATCAAAGGAGATATTGCCAGAGGTAGATTTCACTTCATTTGAGCTCTCCAACAGGCCAATTGCTTAGTAAAAAATCTTAGGAAATATTTCTGTGTGCACACAGAGCAGAAAGCATCTTTTTAAAAGTCCTCCTGGATTTAGAAAACCTGTTTGTCTCAAAACTGAAAACATATGTTTGGATTCAAATGGAGTAACTATAAACAATTTATATTTCTCAGAAATTTCTGCATTGTGTTTCTGCTCAACTGATGGATGATACACCTTCATTTGACATGCTTGAAGCAGCTATTGTTAGTCACGGTAAGCTGACGGGGTCTGATCACCAGCTTTCTGCCTGATAATTCTTCCAAAGTTAGCACAAACTGGAAGATGACATACACAGAGAAACTTTCCAGCTGGACCCCTTTAAAATTTGGGTTTGTTCAATACAAACCTACCCATATACATGCACAATTGCATACCTTTTCTCCCCACATTAAGTGTTCCTGGACTAAAAAGATGTGGGGAGGATAACTGATTACTAAGCACGCCATTCTCTGATAATCAAAAATGTCTGTAAACAAAACCCTCCTTCCTTTGAGAATCAGTCTGCCAATATACTATAAATGGGACATGACAGGTTGCAAAATGATAAAAAGGGGTGAATACAACCAGACTGTCAGGCTGATGCATGGGGTTGGGAATAAAGCCTAGCAAAAAACAAGTGTTGATCCTTGGATTTCTGTTTTTAAGCATTTCATGCAAGTTTCTGAACTGGGTCTAGCTGATTTCACGTTCTTCAGGATTTCAGTGCTCATCCACTGCTGTGTGCTTACCGTCATATTAAATGATTTTTTTGCATGTTTTTGATTTTGCTAAAAGATAATAATACAAGCCTCCGAACGACAGGTGGAAGATACGTTAGACCTTGTTTAACACTTGCTTGTTCACAAAATCACTTTGGTCGTCAGTACGCTTAACAATGACACACTACACACAGCATGCTCTGAACAAACTGGCATATCTATAGGGTGCAATGAAACGTCCTTGAAAATGTAGTTCCGAGAAGCAACAGCCACTGCATGCAGTGCTGTGCTTGAGCTAGTTAGACCTGCCCCAGCAATGAGCTGTGAAGTGCTGTTTTGTGCTTCTTGTTTAAAAGCTAGGTTTTTTGCTGCTAATTCAGGTGTCTACTACGACAACATGCTAAGAGATAAGAATCCTCCCTTTACAGGTTCTGGTGATACGTAGAAAGAAGAGGAGGCTGTATAGAATCATCACTTTCATTACTGTAATGGAGAAGAATATTAAACTCATTATTTCAAAATGTGAAATGGCTGGTCTGAAGCAGATTAGGGCTTCTGTGTTCAAAGAAGCTGAGGTTAGATTTTCTCCAAAACCTCCTATTGTCCCATACTGGGCTGTTGAAATTACAGATTTAGCCTTCTCAGATTAGAGGACTGAAATGAATCCTGCCATGTGTCTCAGAGCATTGGTCAATGCTGAAGGCCAATCTGTTGAACTACAGAAGAGATATGCAGATGATGCCATGCTCATTTTCTAACCCAATTATTTCCCATTACTAATTGTGGATTCCTTCCAAAATACAATGACAGCAACAGACTACTTCAATAAGCTTGTCAAACAAGTTGAGGTTGACTAAAATTATTCCTTCATATCTACTGTGACAGGTTCAGACTTTACCTCACTGACTGTTTGGGCAACATGCAAACAAAGTCTTCAAGAATAAAAACTGTGGAAAAGGTGCTCTACCTTGCATCATTTTGTGTAGCCATGGTCAGTGAGGGAAATAATCTAGAAGAGTACGATTCATCCCGTTTAAGAAATGCTTCAGGAGATGGAAGGCAGAGAGGTAAGCAGTTCAAGATGGCCTGATTCTTCAACCCATTACACATTACATTCTGACATCAATGGAACCATGCAAGCATAAAACAAAGTGAAAGAATGAAGAAGCAAATCCAGTTTGTGATCACAGCTTTGAATACACTTATATGCTGTATGCCACTGCCAACAAATTAAAAAACTTTTGCACCATATTTGCAAAGAAGAATCTAATGAGGTTCAACAAGAGTAAGTGCAGAGTCCTGCACCTGGGCAGGAGTAATAAAATGCACCAGTATAGGTTACAAGGAGATCTGCTAAAGAGCAGCCCTGTGGAAGGGACCTTGGAGTCCTGGTGGACCATTTGTCCATGGGACAGCAGTGTGCCCTTGTGGCCAGGAGGGCCAATGGGATCCTGGGGTACATGAAGAAAAGTGTGTCTAGCAGAAGAAGGGAGGTCCTGCTCCCCCTCTACTCTGCCCTGGTGAGACCTCACCTGGTGTATTGTGTCCAGTTCTGGGCTCCCCATTTCCAGAGAGACAGAGATCTACTTGAGAGAGCCCAGCGAAGGGCTACGAAGATGACTGGGGGACTGGAACACCTGCCCTGTGAGGAGAGGATGAGACACCTGGGGCTTTTTAGTCTGGAGAAGAGGAGACTTAGGGGGGATCTAATTAATGTGTATAAATATATGAGGGGTGGGTGTAAAGAAAAAAGGGGCAACCTCTTCTCACTTGTGCCCTGCAACAGGACAAGGGGATACAAGCTGGAGCACAGTAAGTTCCACCTCAACATGAGGAAGAACTTCTTTACTGTAAGGGTTATAGAGCACTGGAACAGGCTCCCCAGGGAGGTTGTGGAGTCTCCTTCCTTGGAGACTTTTAAGACCTGTCTGGATGTGTTCCTGTGTGACCTGCCCTAGACTAGATGGTCCTGCTCTGGCAGGGGGGTAGACTGGATGATCTCCAGAGGTCCCTTCCAACCCCTAACAATCTGTGATTCTGAGATATTTTGTAGGTAGTGGAGAGAAATGCTTTCCATGGGTATTTCCATTATTTTCTTTCTAAGCCAATTTACCCTGAAATGCCTCTCCTCTACGCAGAGGGCCTTATGTAATGCTAGACAATATTCTGACACTTTCAAGAGATCATAATAGCATTCAAGTCTCTCTAACATTAAAGTCAAGTCTGCAACTAGTCTGTTCATTCTATCACCATCTGCTGTCTTTTGTTATATTATAAGTGAAGAAAATGAAGACAACCTCCTGGTAGGAGGTTATAGAGCTGCAAGTGAATAAAGGAGGAAGACACCTGAGGAACTTTTAGAATATTCATCTGAGAGGAGTAAGGAACACATCTTGAAAATAACACTAGCATGAAGGACATTTCTGGACAAATAAGGCTTACACTGATTAAAAAACTATTACTGAAAATCTTGAGTTGAATAGCATCTTCATTTCATCGTATTTTGAAGTAAAAGAGAACAGTTTAGAATTTATTTTTGATATATAAAGCAATGAATGGTATTGCCCAGGTAGAGATATTGAGCTGAAGTGATGGTCCACAGAAGAACCAGCTTTGAGGGAATATATTTCTTCAATTATGTATCTGCTTGTCTGGAAGATGGAAAAATTCCTGGTAGACTTTCCCCACTGACAACAAACAGTAAACATACTTCAACTGAAAAGTACTTGGTCCCTAAATGTAGTATTCAGACTGATTTAACTCTCTGTACGAACAAATATTTTTATTTGTCTTTAGATACTCAAATGGTGCCCACAGCTGTGGTCTGAATCACAGGAAGCTCGGTGCCTTACCTGGTTATTTTTGAAATCATCGTGTCAACATCTACGTGCTCCTCAACCCACCTCCAACCCTTCATTTCTTAACAGACTTTTAACAAACAGCAGTTCTCAAAACATTGAACCATCATCCTGTGATTTTTTTTTTTTGTTTGTTTGTTTTTTTAAATCATATCCCTGGGATATTTTAAGAAAAATACTACCTTTTTTCCTTAAGTTTTCATATTTAAGGAGACACCATTATTTTGTGCTAAAAAATATTTTGAAATGCATTTCTCATTCTTATTTTTAGTAGAAGCCTTTAAAATTGGTGTAATGTTTCCTCTTGATAACAAAATCAAGAGAGATCAATACAGAAAATAGTTAAATCCTATAAAGAACATGAGAACACACCATATGTAACCTTACAAGGCCCACTAATCTAACAGCTCGTATAAAGTCATTTGTAGAGCCGTTAACAGCACTCAAGGAACTAAAATAGTACAGTAGATTTATTTTGCAAATACATGAATATAAATGTGGGCTTTTGTATTCTGCTATGTATATTGGCTATCGAGATCAAAATTTTTGCAGCTATCACTACAAAAAAAGAAACCAGTTCAGGAAGTCAGGTTAAAATAGAATCAATTATATTATCTGGTATTTTGCTCTACATTCAGTTAACAATTATTACATTTCAAGTAAATATAAAAGTTCAGCAGACATACAGTAAAGAGAGAAAAACTGCATGTAAGAAAGTGCTGCTATACTGCGATATGGACCGACACATAGCCAATGTATTTAACACGTTTGCATTTATTTCATTTCCATTGGTGACTGCATGCTATTTTGTTGATATTTATAATTTCAAGAGTTTGTTTTAAAATGTTTATTTACTTGGTGCAAAACCACTATCCTAAATAGGGTTATCAATTTAAGGAGCAGTAATTGCATCCCACATGCATGACATCATCATCGTGAGTGCAAATATGTTTAGACTGAAAAAAACAAGAAACGTGGACCTGTTCATATCTGTTAGATACACTTGTATTAAATGATATAATTTCATTTTGAATGAGTATATTGCATTACCAAGCAATATAAATTTCTTGGCATTAGCTGTCATTAAGTAGTAATACTCAAGTTGGAGATGACCAACTAAAAGGTTAATATAATTCATGCTGCACAGTGCAGAACATCTGTTTAAAAATAGTACATCTTTTCCTGTGTAAAATGGTATGTACTAAGCAATTCCAAGAAGAGAACTCACGTAGTCCTCGCAGAATAGTATGATGAGCTGAAACAAGTTTCTGTACATGATTTTTTTCCTCAAATACCACTTGCAGTAAAATAAACAAGATGAACAACAAAGCTATAAAAAAGGGGGGAAAAAAAATTTCTTACATATTTGTATTGAACCCATAACTGTTTTGTTAAGGTAAAAAGTCACTATTTTATCTTGAAGTGGTGTATG
Organism: Merops nubicus; assembly: GCF_000691845.1. NCBI lineage: Eukaryota > Metazoa > Chordata > Aves > Coraciiformes > Meropidae > Merops > Merops nubicus. The sequence continues at coordinate 153 of NW_008591740.1, read as the reverse complement.
TATCGTATAAATAAAATAAGGAACACTTCTTGCATCCATAAGATTTTGCAGGAAGAGACACAGTTTTTGTTTCCTCTAATGACAGAGTTGATTTAATTGAAAAAAAAAATATATTTAATGCATAATTTATATATAATATATAAAAATTTCAGT
>NW_008591739.1:11666-33755 GCF_000691845.1 Merops nubicus | reverse complement strand
GTTGCTGGTTTAGCAGCTGTTCAGAACGACTGTTTTTGTTTGGCTAAATAGGTGTTTTCAAAAGGCAGTTAAACACCCCTGCAGTAAATGGGGAGGACTCCATATTGCTGATGCTAGCAGAAAATAAGGGAGAGTAAGGAGGCACAGAGTATAAGGAGCACACAGTCTGTGAGGGATTTACAGTTCATTAAAAAAGTGCTTCCACAGTGCTTTTTGATGTCTTACCTTGAAAGATATGTATACACCTCTGCTTTGATCTCTAGGAAAGCTTACTCATTGCTTTTGTTACCTTCACAGCTATCTATGTGAACAATAGCATTGGTCTCAGCTTGTTCAAGGCACTTTTCTTTTAGTATGACTGTAATAGTGACTGGTAAGTATCAGGTCAAAGCTTAATTAACAAAATGCATATAAAATTGTCCTTTCACTTATTATTAATATGCTAAATCATTTTGTGTGCATTTCAAAACTACTCCAGTAGAACAAGGTCAATAGGGTTGTCCATTTCTTGTGTTTTACTAAAGCAATACAATGTTGGAACCAAAGAGTTTTGCCACAGTCTGTTTTTGGATACAAAAAAACTGGCATGAATGATTATGACAAACTGAGGTGTATTTACAGTAATTGTACAAATGCTTAGAGTCCATATGACAGATGAGAAAGAAATAAAAAAGGATTTCAAATTGCACATCAGGTTCCAAATCTTCCATTTCCCCTTGGAAAAGTTTTTGCCACACTGATCCAAGCTATCAGCAATAACTCCTGATTATCCAAAGCATGCCACCTTGGTCAGGTAAGTAACAGAGATGAAGAAATTCCTTCTTGGAATACACCAACAAGATTCCTTAGTCCTAAAAAATTACTACCCCCAGAGAGAGAGCCATGAGCTTAACAAGATACATCAAGGTACACTGAGGCTTGTTAGAAAAATGAAGAAAGAAAAAGAGGCTTCCATTTTTAAAGTAAATTAAGGCATTACTACAACTGAAACTTTGATGAAATCCTGCATTGCTATTGTGCCAATTATCTTTCAGAGTGTCTGCTCACATTGCAATCCCTTGCTCTCTAAGCAAGCTTACATGAAGACACGTACAAAATTCTGTCTCCCAAAGTGCTTTTATTTGGTAAACACCTGGACAAATTGGAGGAAAAGAAAAGATCTGCTCTCCTGAAAAGGATTTATCACCCTTCTAGAAGAAAAAAACTTTTAGTAGCAGCTTGGGTTAACTAAATATGGGGAAAGGTTCTCAATTTAATTGTGAAAGATGCTGCTATTTCTATTTCATGCTAAAGAAAGATGTATCTTTCTGAAAGCCTATTTTTTTCAGTTGTATCAGCTGTTCTGATACAAGATAGTACCTATCTTGTAGCCCTTCCCTACTCCTGTTTTTTGACTGATTGATCTATGGTAAGTCAACAGCAAGAACAAAAGTCTATCTTGTGTATCTACGCAGTAATAAAAACCCCACTAGTCTTTAAAGGCAACAAATTACTATTTGTACTGGATTTCAAGCATTGAGCTTGACTCTCCATGCCAGAACTGGAAGTTTCCATGAACAGTATTGAAATAGCAACCTAATAAAAAAAAAACCCTTAATAGATGAAGTAACACGGTGAGTTGCTCCATGAAGAGTCTGAGCATGTGCAACTGGACAAGGTTAGAGCAGTAAGTTCAGTACCATGCAATTATATACTATAGATTCACATGTTTAAATGTGAACAAACTGCCAGTAATTATCTTTGTAATAATGAGCCCTAGCAAAGGCAGTGACAATACCAAAAGAAAGCAAACGCTTCTAGAGCCAAAAAGCTGCTTAAGAAGCGTTTTATTTCCCAGTAACAACACTGTTGACAGCAATGGCAAAAACTTCGATGTTGGTTTATCAATATTTTATTAAATGTACACTTTTATCAGCTCAACAGAACATCAACATTCAAGAAATAAAAGTGATTTAGTTTCAAAGATATGCAGTGAGAAAAAACAAAGTTTTCACAGTAAGTTCTTCAGATAGGTCCCACACCCAGCCACCTCACTCTCTCCTAAATGGCTTTCAAGAAAAAGATGGGCTTTGCAGCACACTCCAAAGGTAAATAAATTAGAACTATTTTGGAGCGTGAGGGAACAAACTCAAAAACTCATGCTGCCAGATTGTCTTTTCTGTGCCATGGCCAAGTCTAAATACACTCACTGATTTCAGCCCTAGCAATAAAACAGAGCAAAGTGGCTTTTAGCAAACTGCAGGCTGTCCTTAAAAACAAATTAAAACCCCTATCCTGTCAAATATCTTAAAAACCCCTAAGGCAAGGGTGCAAAAGACAATCTGCAGTAACAATACAACTTCCAAATAGATTAAGAGTTCTTTACTTCTTGTTACCTGACTGAAGCAGGAAGCACTGAGGCTGACATGCCAGAGACACGTCTTTTGTCATCAACTCAAACACACATTGATCAAAGCAGCTTAGTTATCCATTTTGAGAAAGATTTGAGAAACAAAGTAACCCATTCAGAGCATACAGAAAGAGGACAAGTTTTAGACTAAAATGCAGTCAAATTTAGTTTGGAAAGATGGCTACAAACCAGAAGTACTTAAATAAGAGTTTGGTACTTAAGTGTGACAGGCTTGCTGTTAGTTGCTGCATGTCACTTTAACACTGACTAGTTATTCCTAAATTAAATCTACTAAGGCTTGCACAGGACTTGCTTTACTTCAGATTCATGTCCTACCAACAGCAGAAACCTCCTCCCCCCTTCTTAACTCTTGATCTGAAGGGTAATTCCTGTGTTATTCTCCTGTCAGGCTGCTCTGCAGAAAGGCAGGGTTTAAAGTCAAATGGTGCATTCTGCCACGGCATTACTTGGCTTAAGCAAACTGCTGGATGCCTTAATTATTTACTCAGATATAATCAGAAGTATATATGGTACCCAAATACAGTATCAGGCATGCATGACAAAATACAATTACCCTAAAAGAATTGGAGACAAGTAGAATGCAGAGGTCACAAGAAAATTATTCCTGGACAAAAGCAATCACTCAAAATACTGTGTATCAAGGCTACACTGCAGTGGACAGCACAGCTTTAGGTACTTTACCACTTTGCCTTATGTTGTGCTTTATTCCAAACATTTTTTTCAGTGTCAGATTAAAAAAAATCCTCTCTGCCACATGATGCTACATGCAACTATGAAGCCTGTCAACCAAAATGTAAATTCCACATTATTCACATTTCTCACTATAACAGGGTATTTATTGCCAATGCTACCATCCTTCTGAACAGTTTAATACCCAATAATAAAGACTCACCATATAATAAGTATCAGAGTGCAAAGAAAGATCAGTTCCTTTGTTTAATGTATTTTTCTCAGCTATTTCCATTAGGAGAAAAGTTTATATACATGTTTTTCTTAGCACAGCTTTGTGAACATGTTTACTCTCTCCAACTACATGGACTCTACATTTACCAAGCACAGAAATCATGAAGGTCAAAATTCACTACAATGTCAATCCTTCCTGTTAATATTTCAGGATTACTATAAAATTACTTCTCTATATCAGAGTACTCTTTCTGGCTGCTTGGGTTCAGAGTATCCTAGTGCATCCATAAAAGCTTCATCTCTGCAGAATGCCAGCAATGTCATACCACACATTTTTCAACTCTCCATGCAGTTACATTAACATTTATGAATACCTACTACAGTCTTTCACCTATACATACAGCACTTCATGACAACCTGCTGCATCTTTTTAACTCTAACCTATTCTTTGTTGGGTTTTGATTCACTTTTGGGTTTTAATGACAAATGTCAGTGATAATATTTTAAGCACTAACCAATTATAAAACTTGTACAGCCTTCCCTCTGTTTCACTCAAATACCACTTAGTTTCAACATACTGAAATTCAAGCCTTTAGTCACTTTGCTAAAATGTCAAACAAAGCCTTTATTTCATGGTAAGAACACAATCATCTCTAATATTTTTTAAAGAATCAGTGTTTGTAGCCACAACCCTCAAACTTGTCTGTTTGTCCTAAGAATCAAACAGCATAAAGCAGAGGAACAGCAAAACAAATACTGTTTCCTACGTAATTCAATGCTCAAAACTCCACAATTCAGCAAAATTTTCCCTTTTGTATTGCTAAACTGTCAACAGGTTAGTGCAAGGAAACACAGGATGATTTTTTTTTTATATATATATAGTCAATTGTACAGGAAGTCATATTTTGCTTTCAGAAATATTGTTAATACTTTCAACATCCCTAAAGTCTCACTTCAGTAACAAAGCCATTGACTTTGTACCTGTACTGCTAAGCACAGGATGCCCAACATACATCAGAAATTCCCCTGTGGTCCAGAATTTTTTTTCCTGACTGCTTCCTTATTTTGTTTTGAAACCCGTCTCCCAAGGAAGCTTGCCCAGAAAGTTGCCTTGCCATAAAATAAAAAACACAGAATAATTGAGGTTGGAAGGAACCTGTGGAGATTATCTAGTCCAACCGCCCAGTCAAAGCAGGTCTGATAGATCAGACTGCTCAGGGCCATGTCCAGTTGAGCCTTTAACACCTCCAAGAGCAGAGGTCCCACATCCTCTCTGCAGTCACACTACAGAGTACCTCTAGAATAAAAGGGGTTAAAACTTAAAATAAGTAATTTTAAAACCACCTCTTTATAAACAGAATACACATATTTCACATAACAGTAAATATGTCTCCCAAAAGATGATAGCTGTCTGCTAAACAAGAACCTCACTGGAATTATCTAGGTATTTTAGATAATATATTAAAAAGTAATGGGAGGTCTACATCAAACTGCAGTGTGTCCTCACCACCACTACAGGTTAGCAGTCTGTAAAAGATTTCATGTAAAAGGAAACGTAATTTTAGGTCATGAAAATCAAGTTGTCATACATATGTCTCTGGAAATAGAAATGTTCAGACATTTTTCCCCTAGCCATTTTCATGTTTGCTATAGTTCAAACTCAAAAGAGCTCCCAAACATGGTAGAAGGCTGCCCTACTTAATACAGTTTATCTGGACAGCATGCTTATCTCCAATTATGTTGGTATGGACACTGCCAAACCTTTTTTTTTTTTTTTTGCAAGAAACTTCTTTTTTGTAAAATTCTTTCTGCTTTATGAAGTTTGCTCTCCACAAATTACTGGTATTACAACATGCTTTGTATTGTCTTTCTGCATGTATGCTCTTACACTAAGATAAGCATAAAACAAGTATAAATTTATTTTAGGGAAGTTATATTTAGACACAAACAGGAGACATGCAGTATATTCACACACACTATCTTACATTTGCAATTTATGTAGCATTTAACACTTTAGATTTAACGTTGATCATTCAATCCCCTTGGAAATTTTAAAAGCTACTCACCCATACACCTCTTGGGCACTAAGTATTAACAAAGGTTCAATTCTGAATTGCATATCCTACCCAAATGGATGATCCTCAAGTCTGAGCCAGTTAGAAGCCCTTGACAGCACGAGGTCAACAACTAAAAGGTCATTTCTACCCTGAAGGGTATTTGTGCAGATCACAATAATCAACGGTGTCTTGTATTACAGCTCTTACCACAGTTAACAGTGTATAAAACCCAGATTTTCTATAATAAGAATAAAAAAAAATAAAATCTAAGTGTTGTGGTAAAATATTCAGGTTACCTCCCAGAAGCTATCACTAGAAACTTCTACTCCAACGGAATCATCGTATGAGCCAGACATTTCTATGTATGAAGAGCTTGTAAGTATTCAGAGCTTAAACACCTTCAGAATCTGTAAAAAGATACAAAAAATTATTTATAAGCTTTATTAATGAAAAACTTATCAAAAGAGAAATAAGGTTAGGTAACGTCCTGCAATTTTATGGTATTTAGGAATGCCAAATAACACCAAGAGGTAACCAAACAGGGCAGGTAAGTGTGTTTCACAACAGAACACTGCTCTACCACACAAAATTCCTGTATCTTATCATGACATCTGTTGTCCAGAAAATACTCAGTCCTTCTGCCTATATCAAATTTCACCAAACTCTTGACTTTATTTTATCATAAAATTTCTTATTACAACTGAAAGAAAAGATTGAGCAGAATGATGCTTAATTGGTAACTATTCCACTTCAAAGCCGGAATTCCATAAAGGACAATCAACTGACCTTTGCCACAGACACAAGAACCTGCACTGCTTCCTACTCCTCACTCACTGCAAACCTAGGCTATATAATGAAACCACTGGAAATATTTAAGGCTAAAACCACTTGCTGCTTTAAATAAAAAAGAAATAAATCTTCTCAGAAGAAAGAAAAAGTTCGGGGTTTTTTCTGTATGAATTTTAGATTCAAATCCATGTCCCTGAAAGCTAAAGGCACTCAAGAATCCAAAATTGAGCTTCTTCAACAAAGAGAACATGAAGAGCCTTGCAGCTACAGAAGTCAAACCCAGGAGACAAGACCAGCATCCTTCCTGAAAGCCTTAGCACAGTTTATCATATTCAGACAACCCCAGCTATCTTGCCCAGCCAGCTGGGACTAGATCTGTTACTGGGCTAGTAACTACTTGAGTGACTTGGGGTTTTTTTTGCCACCACTCTTATGCATTTTAAAGCAGGTAATAGATTCTGAATGGTGGTATACTGCATTTATCTACTACTCCACACGTACCAAGTAAAAGGTTATAGGCTCCACGACAGAAGGTGTCTTTGAAGACAACAGTTAGTTCTGCCAAAAGTTGAAACTCCCACACCTAGTTTTACTGTGTTTGATTTGGGACATGTTACCATACTATTTCATTGTTTTCCTTTAGTAAAAAAAAAGCAAACAGAAAAAATAAGTTCCAAATTCTGCTCTGTATTAAAAGGAGGTTATTATTTTAACAATTCAGGCATCCTCATTTATAGACACAGCTAAATGGAAAAACACAAAAACAAAACATTATCTTTATGGAAGGAGATCATTCTTTATATATCACTGTGTATGAAGAAACATTAGGGCTTCCCTACGCTAACATTTCAGGTAAGTATCAAAACTAGCACTGAGGCAAAAATTCAGGCACTTAGATCTACAAATGTGGTTTGCAGGGTAGGGTGGAGACCAAGAGGTAGGAGAGGAAGGAAACAGTTCCCTTCCATGACACAGATGCAAATCCCTGCCTAGTCTCTACAGATACATCAGGTTCTCCTGTTTAGCTTTCTCCTATCAAGTTTACCTACAAGTACTGCCACGGCTACATAGGGGTAAACAGATTTTACCACCCCTTCTGGGATGAATGTCCTTATCAGCACAGTGTAAGTTGAAGCTGCCTCTCCTCTTTTGCCCTATGAATCTTGCTTCCCTTAATGTAACAGGGCCATTTCAAAATAGCAAGCAGAAAATACCTACAATTCTGGCCTACCTTGCAACCTAGTGGTTATGGCATGCTCCTGAGAGAAAAAGGGACTGAAAGCCTCCAAGGCCAAGGAGAATTCAACACTAAATTTGTATTTCTTGGATACTCTGGAAATAGCTGTGCCATAAGGGCAGGCGAGTGTTACAGCACTTGTCTGTAACAAAAACTAGCTACTGAAACAAAACAGCCCTTTGGGCAGCTGCGGCAGAAACAGAACAGCTCTGGCTGGGAACACAAGCTGTTTCTCCTGAACAGTTTTGCATCCAATTCATTTCCATAATCCAATTATCCAATTCACAGAAAGCTTAAATACCTTAACGCTGAGTATAGAAACAAAAAGTACAACAGAAACATCAAATTAGATATTTAATTTTTTTTATTTTGAAAGGACGAAAATATAGAAAGGGTTCTGCAAAATGGCAATAATTAGAAAGGAGATGATAAAATGAGACAAAGCATTTTTGTATGTTAGTGTACCAATCTTCAACTTGTTATTAGTAATTACCAAAAATCTCCACCTTTCTACCAGTTCTTTGAACCAAGATAGAAAAGTGTGCTAAACTCCAGTTGTCAGTTTCTTAGCAGCACACCCCTGACAGTACTCTTCCCAGAGAAATTCTGGCCAGTGCAATTCTTGCAATACATCAAGGTAAGCAAAGATCACATTTACAAGTACTGATACTTTCCAATAGCCTTTCTTAGATAGCCATAAGCAGCACAAGGAGGAAACAAAATTGCAATGAAGTTACAACTAGTTGGACAAACTCAAAAGAATAGTTTGACAGTAAACAGCTTTTTCCAAGAGTTTTTCTAGGTAAGCAAAGATCACATTTACAAGTACTGATACTTTCCAATAGCCTTTCTTAGATAGCCATAAGTTCAAGGAGGAAACAAAACTGCAATAAAGTTGCACCTAGTTGGACAAACTCGAAAGAATAGTTTGACAGTAAACGGCTTTTTCCAAAAGTTTTTCTTTCATAGTTTTTACCCAAACATAAGGTGACACAGTAGCATCTTCAGCCATAATTTCTGGTATTATTTTATCTGATCAAACAGAGACCTAGAGTTTAAAGACAACTTGTTCAATCAATAAATGTTGCTAGCTACTTTCTGTTCACCGTGTGCCCTCCTGCTGTTTCCCCATTAAGGCAGCACTAAGAGTGGCATTACCCTGACACCAGGCAAGCGATTGAAGCAGGCATGTGACCCAAGCATGCCATGCAGAACAAGGCAAAGAACAAGATTCCAAACATTCTCAGGAAGGGTTATAAATGTTTTTCTATAGCACATCAAGATCTTTCAACCAAAGAGTTTATTGCCATTTGAAAGATTAGGAGGATGAATGTACAGTTCAGTACCTTGGGAAAAGAAACCCTTATACAAAAGTATAAATGTAAGGGAAAGTTTCAATAATCACCCATCTCATGCCCCCAAACCATGCATCTTTCCCCATCCAAGAAAGACAGTAAAAGAGTCTGGGATTAACAATACAGTGTTCTCTTACCTTTAAGAAAAGAGCCTAAACTATACCAGTGCTGGAAATTTAATCTGAAAAGCTACATGGAGAAATTGGAAAAGCAGAGGGAAAAAAAAAAAAAAAATTGGAAACAGAGGAAAAATTGGAAACAGAAAAATATTTTCCTAAATGAGGGAACAGGTTGCAGAGACTTTTTCAAACTTTTATTTCTCCTCAACTAAAAACTACCTAGTGCATAGAGTTATCATCTCTTTTTTTTCCATAAAAGCATGGAAAAGATCAACATTCAGGAAATTCTGATGGATTTAAAGTTTTTATATGCCAAATACTATGCTGTGAGAAAGTATAAAGCAAGTGTATTTAGGGAAATATTATGAAGTCATAGCAACAGCTGGCACAGAAAAACACTATTTGTACAGCACTACTTAAAAATAAACTGAATGCTGAGATAGGAACATTAAACAGTATGAGTCATGCTATCCTCATGAAACAGAATTATTACAGCAACCAGTCCTTTAGCACATTTTTTGTTAAGGTTTGGGTCTCCCATCCTTCAAGGGAATTTGCAGAGGTTTCACAATGAAAGTTCACTGCACTTTGATTTGCAGGGCCTTCCATTTCCCTGTAAAAAGTAAGCCTATGAACAACTAAGGCTGTCAGTATAAGATCTGGGAAATTTAGGTCAATCCAACAAAAGAGGTCAGTTCTGCCAGGTTCTCCACCAATGATCCCCTGCATCTCACAAAGCTGCGTGGTACTTCGGTCAGCTGGATGGCAGCAGAACCAGGAACTCCACAGGAAAGCAAACACCCAGTTCCTAAGGTCCCACAACAGCTTGGCTTCTTCCCCCCCAGCCTCTATCCTCTCATTCCACAGCTTCAGGCCCAGCACTATGGGAGTACCTACACCCCCTTTTTCTTGTTCCTTAACTACCTGCAAAGGAAACAGAGAGCACAGGACTCCAGCAGTGTCCACCCACCTTCACACTGGTAAACCAGCTCACCAAACAGGTTAGATTATTATTGGGCTCACATTAGGATTTTCTTGAGCAGCTACACTGGTTTGGGTTACTCCCAACCAGCTTCCAATTTTTGTGAAACTGATTAAAAAAAAAAAAAAAGTGTACCTTTATCTCCACTCTTGACATTTGTCTGAAGCTGGCCAATTGATTCAAGAGTTATAGAAGCAGGAAGTTAAGAGAAGGCAAAGGTGTAAGCCTCATTTTCCTCAGAAGGCAGACTAAAGACCTTCACCAAACAGAAACCACCTCTGGATCACAACTCTGTGCCTCTTCTTCAGCATACTCCTGGCCAACACAAATGAAATCTCCTAACTTTCATACTTCTCAGGGTATTTTCTTCACATGTCAAAGAACTTTGGAATTTCCATTAAAAACAAAAATCTCAGTATTTTATTAATCATCAAGTCCAAAGGTCTAAAACCAAGTTTTGACCCATGTCACCACCAGCACATAAACCACAAAGCCTGAAGCAGAGAAAGCCTTACCAGTTCAGAGCCCTTTGTCATAAAAAGCAGACTTCAGCTAAGGAAACGTATATAGGCTAAAAATAAAGCATGAAGTCCAACTGAAAAAAGTAACTATATACTAAACAGTACATACTATAATGGCTACAGAAACAGCTCCAACAAGCAAGGCTCAAGTTTCTTGCCTTAGAGTTTTTTTAAGCAATTCTTGTACATGAGGATACACTGATCTTAGACACAACTGACCAATAAATAACACTTTTTTTTTTAAAGCTTCCTCTTAGGGAACATTCTAGCAATGCTATATGCTAAAGACCTTGAATGTCTTCTCTACTGCTAGTGCCCTACAGTGTGAAAAGAATTGCCATAAATATCCTGAAGGCTTAACACAATGATTTTACAAAATATTAACTAATAATGAGCAAGCAGACCTTCAGCTACCACACACAGAAACATCTGAATAGAACAGGCTGCCTCTACTCTACAGAAGTTGATTTCAATGCTGTTACATTTAAAAAAAAAAATTGCAAAAGTCCTTCCTTCATTCACATTCAAAGAGTAGACTTTTCTACGCCCTTTTTCTTCACATGTCCATTGGGAGAGATCAGCACAACACACGACTTCCAAAAATCTGTGCAACAAATGCAGACTTTTAAGATACTACAATAATCCAGTGAATTCCAAAGCTTCTCTTAAGGTGTCACGCAACAGTAAGAGGGGGGAAAAAAGTGTTTAAAGATAACTTTCCGTTTATTCCCCCACCAGCAATCAGTAACAAATTAATTTGCTTACTGTAAAGCAGGTTGAGTTGTTCATTGAAAGCCAAGATTTCAACATTCTGAACATCCTGAACCCCTTTGGAAGACGATGTTTATTTTGATTAGCTGCTTCATTTTGATTAAAAAAAAGACAGTATTAAATAAGAAAAAGATACCAATGAAGGTCTCAGTGATGATTACTGAATCCTATGATGAGAAAGAAGATTCCAACTCCAATATTCCAACACAATGAATGCCTGCAGACAAATTAAATAAGAAAAAGATACCAATGAAGGTCTCAGTGATGATTACTGAATCCTATGATGAGAAAGAGAGGATTCCAACTCCAATATTCCAACACAAAATGCAGACAAAATGCTATTTCTAACACCTGACACCTGAAGGTAATACCACACAAATTGTCCTGCAGACCTGATCGATATTTCCCAAAATATACAATCCAGACAGTAAACAGGAGACATGATTCCTTATGCATTACTTCAAGAACTTCACTGTTTCTAGAACAGAAAGAATTCACAGTTCTTAGTGCCAACATGACATAGTATTTCTCTCTTCCAGTTATTCTCTCATGCACAACAGGCTGCTTTAAAGCAAGGCAATGGTTACTGCTATGGCTCTGGTGACACACTGGTCCAACAGAGAAAACTGCAGGATCACAGAATGTCAGAATCACTCAGCAGGGTGAGTCCTTGTTTCTCAGGGCTTCATACAGTCAGCCAGGTCTTGCAGGGATGGAAACTGCACATCTCTGTACCACCCATTTCAGTGTTTAACTGTCCTCAAGATGAAAGAAAATAAATTAATCCATATGTAGAAAGCCAAATGGTTTCTTCAGCCATAAGTATTATCCTTGTGTTTTCTCCAAGGACTCTACAGAGGCAAGCTCAAAGGCAGTCTAAGTAGTCTCTAGAAGAGAAAAGCATCTGGTCACATTACCTTCTAAACTTATTTTTGGAATGACAGGACTCATCACTATGGAACTGAGTCAGCAAGATTCCAAGTTTTACAACTAGGGAGTGAAATACTTATGTACAAGGACACCACTCAACCCAGATTAGCTGCTCATAAAAAGCTTTCAGCTGTAATATTATTTTCCTTATTACTCACTGAAGTCTCAGGTTTTGTTCCATAGAGAATAACAAGAAAACAGAACTTCACTGTACAGAAACTAACATGTCCTATGCTCTAAGCACAAACTACCATGGTCTGCTACCAAATGTAGCTACCATGAATATGCTGTCTTATATTCCCTAGTTCAACAAAGCAACTTAGGTTTCCTTTCCTATTCTGTCCAAACAACTCACTGTAGGATTTCCCAGTTTCTTCAGGGTTTCAATTTGCTTACTGTTTATACAGAGAGGAAAAGAAAGCATAACTTCTTCAGCAATATTGTGAAATCACGTAGCACAACCTGTTAAGAATCACAGCTATCAATACTGAAAAAAGAATCCACAAACTAATAGGACAAGTAACTATTGGAAAAAAGGTTGCTTTGCATTACTCATTCAAGTGACATCAAGGAATTCCAGGCACAGGGTGCAGGGAACAAATGGATCAAACCACAATTATTCACCACTACTCAGTGCTGCTGTGCACTCTTGTAGCTGCTATCAGTAGATATGCATGCATGTTACTAAGAGAAGTCAGGCCTTAGACCTTCAAAGGTAGAGTCTCAAATGATTTACTTGGGCCTAATTCTTCTTAAATCTATAAAACAGGGAAGAGTAGAACCCTCTCTCACAGAGATCTAAGAAAATCCCTTAGTCTCTGCCAAGAAAACAATTACAGCAGCAAACACTGAAACAAGTCCATAAAAGGAAATTGAATCACTGCTTCCTGGGGAATTCAGCCTGTATGTTAAAGTTAGCAGAGCCACACATCAAATTGCTTTTTTTTGAAAGAAGTGTCAGCAACCTGTTTGGTGAACATTAAAGGAATCTAGGAAACGCATGCCTTTAGACCTTTGTAAGCACATTTCCTGCTGTGCATGCCCCTCTGAGACTGGGAGCCTTATTTATTCTTGTATTTTCTACTTTGAATACCTGATACTTTGCCACCTAGACATTTTTCAGTTAGCATATAACATGACATTAAACGGTACAGAAGCTACCAACTCGTACTGGTCGTGCATAGTCATAAGAGTAACAAGAGATTCCTCACACTTCTGTGGCCCACAGATGGCAGGAAAAGGAGTGAGAAGCAGCCAGAAGCTGATGGGAGCCAGGAGGGAAGATGTACAATCCATCAGGGCAAGAAGGACAGAGGCAGGAATGGGGTGGAGGGAGCCACCTGGCTTCAGCCCAGCCAAAAAAACAGCAGAGAGAAGGGGCTTCCACGGGTGTGCAATTGCTTCAGGCTCATGTCCCCTCCCCAGGCTCCAGCCAGCAATCAGAAGGTGGTGTTAAGTGCTGATTAAGAAAACCCCCTGAGTGGAGGATGCTTGGTTCCAAACAGCCTCCTGGCTACTGCATTATGTTCTCCCATACCCATGCCTGTTAAATGCTGTATGCATAACGTGCAGTAGAAAAACACTGAAAGCAGCATTAATTCACTGCCTAAATATGCAAGCAACAAACACATTCAAGCCACACATCAGAAGATCAGAGACTACAAAATTCCCTTGATGTTTAGTACCTGTAAAAAACCCACACACGACTACAGTGGGAAGACAGCAGCTCAAATTAAACTCTCTAGGCACATCTACACTGCCTGAAAGTTTACAATGTACACATTACACAATGCATAATAAAAGGAATAAGAACAGCTAATTTAGTCATTACATTTTCTTAAGTGCATTTTGAATATTTAATTAAATAAATGAAACTTAAAATTACTGATTAAGCTTGGCCACCTTTGAATAATGCACATGGCACAGAAATGCATCTCTGAAATGGGAGACAATGACCCAAACACTGTCAAACAGACTCTTGCCCTGCACATTGTGGTTCCTGTATGTACAAGTAGTATCTCATGCTCACACTCTAGAGAGGCAGGCCCAAGGTATGAGCCACTGTTTCTGTCTGGTTTTATATTCAGAGACAACATAACTGAACCCTTCAGCCTCTCAGGGAACTCTCAGAACTGCACACCTTTACTGCAGGTGTGAGCAGCAACAGCAGAGCCACGTGGCTCTCAGAACGAGCCCCCACCACACACCCTTGCTCCCCTTGACTGGCTGTTGGACGTGCTGGGGTTCTGCAGCTTCAGGACCTAGCTGCCTTATGAGCTCCTGCACAACCTCCCTCTGCAGTTTTGCAGCTAAACAGGAGATGACATTACTAGCAAAACACCAACTTTAGGGAAAAATAGTTTTTTAAATCCTCTGCCTGACAAGCTGCTCTGTGTTAGTGTATTAATTGTATTTTTTTAAACCAATGAAGTTTTTAACCACCTTCAGAGGCTTTGCAGAGGTTTCTGATTTTAAGTTAAATGGACACTGACCACAGGGAATTACTAACACACTGCAAACTACACACTTTAAGTAGTGTTGCTATATCAGCTAAGGACACAAAGCTGACATACAGCTGCAAGCTTTTAAATATATGGATATACTTAAATCAAACCTTAACATACTTAGGTTAGACTGTTAGCTTAGCTGGAGGTGTGAGGGATGATACAGAAACCAGAATAAACCAGGCGAGGAAAAAAATACCCAGCTTTGCAGATATAAACTGCATCTGCATTTACAACACTGCTCAGAGCTGGACAGCATTGTTAAATGCTCCTGCTGTACACCAAATATACGACCTAGGGAATGCCAACACTGAAAGACTTACTTTGAATCCCTAGGAATAACCTGCATGGAAACTACCTCACTACAAGGTTTTAAGTTTCAAAATATCTGAAGCTGATGAAAGATTTCATTGTTCACCATGCTGTACTCAGTCAAGAAAGTTTGGTTGGTTTTGGTTTGGTTTTTTTTTTGGTATGTGTGTTTTGGTTTGTTTGTTGGTTTGTTTGTTTGTTTTGTGTGTGTACACATTTGTTTTTGTTGTTGTTTTTGGTTTGTTTTTTAACATGATTACCACTACATAATGTGAAGTGGTTAAATTTGAAGTTGATCCCCATGAAAGTTTGGTGATACAATTTTTTTCCTGTGTCTTGAAAGTCAAGAAAGGAAAAATTACAAAGAAGTTTGAGCAGCTATGATTCATACCAAGAAAAATGCAAATGGCTATCTTCAGTTTTATTCAGGCAGACTTGTGAAGATAAAGGTCAGAGCTCTTAAAGTGATTTCCATGGGAGGAAAATAAAAAGGGGGGTGGGGGTTCACTGTTTTCTGTTTTTCATTAAAACCAGTTTTCAACTTCAGCAGCCTACTACTGAGTAAAGCCTCCAGCTTTTCAAATTTAAGTGGCCAGGTACTGCAGGATAGATTTCAAACAGACTCAGCAGTATGAGCATCAAATAATAATATTAAAGACAGATTTCCTTATGCCAAAATTTTACCATGACACAATTTCTGAAGTACCGTTTGGAATTATTTTTGTCCTGCATCCCCTCTTCTCTGTATCAACCAATGAACTTTAAGTTATGTAGTACTGAGCATCACACAAGTTACAGCAGAATGCCTGCACAGATTACATGGAGTACTAAGCACAGGCAAAGAGCCATCTTATGCCTTTCCAACCTGGTACTGAAGCCTGTTGCTAAAGAATAGACCCATGAATTCAAGTGCCATAAAAGAAAAGTACATTACTACTGAAAGTGCCTCCAAAAGGACACATTTTCATATGTATTCTTAGATGTGCATTTTCTTTCATTTTTGGAAGACATTTAAAATACATTTTTTAATTTATTTTTACTCTTCATTTAAAATACAAGATACTGACTGTATACAAAGTGATACTGTATCCTTAAGCAGGGAACACATCTCTTAAATTGCTTAATACATTGTAAGGTATGTCCTCCTAAAGCACTTTGGTCTTTGGCATAAACCCAACAAAACAGAGCCTTCAATACAGATGGAGACAGAAAAGAGGTTTATTAAGCAGTTCTCTAATACAGGTGTGTTGCTAAGCTTCATTACAAGTTTTAAATGATGGGAAGGTTAAATATAACTTTCATCCATGTTATTTTACTCTCTTCAAAAACATAGCCTGTAACATTTTTGAACACCATCCTGTATTAAGAAAGGAAGCATAAACAAGGAATTAATCCCTACTATTTCATGAAGTGAAAGAGCATGATAATCTGAGGATCATAATTTGATGATAGCAAATTTCCTCAAATATGCTTCTGAATACAGAGATCTCAGGTTTGGGGGCCGTCAGAGCAAGAAATATAATTAGAAATTAAATTTCCTGCCTACAAGATCTGGATTTCTCTCTCAAACATCTTCTCAGATAATTTCCCATCCTTCAGAATTTACTGTAAAATCTAACCCTCACATTTTTAGAGCTCCTTTAAAACAAGCAGTATCAAAGGGCATTCCAGGTTTTACAGACTGGAAAAATCACCCTGTAAATTCAAACGTGTGCACAGTGTTAAAAAATGTGACAAATACAAAATAATTTTTGTGTGCATACATTTGCCACAAATTCTCTCAATAGTATGAGAATACATAATAAAAAATTAAACTTCTATAGAATGTATCATATTCCCAGTATTTAAAAAAACTTGAGATATTAAAGACAAACTTCACAATCTTGCCTAATATTTGAACTTTGAAATGATAATGCTGAAGTGTTTTCTTCTCATAAGTAGCAACTCCAGTTTTAACAGTTTCTCTAAAACTCCACAGTATTAGTAGTTACATCCACAAAGAGAGACCAAAAGACCACCATAGATCAGAAGTCAAACCCCATGTCTACTCAAAAGGTATTGAAACATACCTTTTTAAAAACAAACCCTCAAATTCTCAAAAGACAAAGATACCATTTAAAAAACATTGTTCTGTTGTAGGGATCAGCTTTAGTTGTGTTAAAAAAACCCACACCACAAAACAAATACCATGCCAAGCTATGAGATGCATTTAAATTAAGCTGCAAGACAGACATTAGGGGTTCTGAGCAAATTTGGAGTATCTAGCAGCCAGAAAGACTAATTTTCTTCTAAGATTTCTCTTAACAGTGTATGTCACATATATACAGCATAAAAGGAACTGTTCAATTAATAAGTATTAGACATTATAATGTGTTTCATAAAGGATCTGATTTAACTTCTATTTGGCACTTGTTTAGGCTAAAATATTCAACATAGTCTTCTAAACTCTCACATTACTATTAATATTTTAAAAAAATTCTTAAGATTAGGATTAAGATCAGATTCTTAGATCTGGACCCACTACAGGAATTAGCTGCAGACAAAGGCTCAGCTATTTCATTTTATCCCACTGGAGGATAAAATACCTCAGCTGTTTGTACACTATGCTCTAAAAATGAGTATCTTCAATTTGGAGCAGTTTTGATACACTATACAGAATTGTATCTTGTTTCCTGGATCAACAGCACTTCTTGGCAAGTTAATTCTCCCTATTGAATTCATTATTAGCAACATTTCCTTCAGGATCTTCTGTAGAAAAGGCAAAAAAAAAAAAGGCACATCTGAAACTGAGATCAAGGCGACCTTGACAGAAGAAAAAACAAAGTTGGTACATCCCCTGAAAAGCCCCAAACCACAAGCATTATGTTTTTACCTCTGTAAGTCATAGATTATGTAACACAAACTCTTTGTATATTAATCCATAACCACTGCAGGGAAACAACTGTCCCCTGAATTCTCTCTCCAAATTTTCACAATATATTGACTCTTCTTATAGCATAAAAGGAACTTTATAAATAATAAAATTTTAAAGTACTATAGTTAGGCCAAAACCCAATTTTTTAAAAGGCATCTCACAAGACTGTTTTCTAATGAATCAGATGAACACTGTATTAAATTGTTTTGCACAGACTAACTGATCCTGGCTTTAATCAACATTTAATTTTTGGAACAAACTTTGGAGTTGTGCTTTCCTGTTGAGTATTTAGTCTTATCTGTAGATTCTTCAGATAACAAGGCAAAATACAGCACAAAATACAATTGACAACAGGTCCTTCAGTGACATTAGGTACAGAACCTAACCACAAAACATGAAAACATCCTCCCATTTCTACTGAGATGCACAAAAGAGAAGCACCGTAAGAACAATTTCACAGTAGGCTTTTTGGTCACAAAACACCTTTTTTTTTTTTGGTAGATTTTAAACCCTGCAACACTTTTTTACTGTAGAAGAAATTTCCCATTCTAAAGCTACTTCTTGAATTTTAGATCCAGAAAAGGACCAAAAGGCACCTAGAGCCATAAGACCAAGGTATTATACTATCTAGTACAATATCAAGAAACTTTACAACTTGTTTCTTTAAGATTCTCAGGTCTTTCTGATCTAGGAAAAATCCACATTAGTATTTTCTTCACTGCAGAAAAAAAAGCCTGACAAAATTGGCTTTGAATAAATTTTGCCAGAAAACTACCTAAAGAACTCAGGACTGGCAATAAAACCTTGAAAGATCACGGAGTATCTTTTTAAAATCAGGGGTTTACATTATTTAGGTTTGGGTGAAGTTTTTCCTGTACTTTAACATTTTAATCAATTTAGTTAGAAGCATTCACCCTTTCCTAATGTTCACTTTTGTGGTGCCTGTGACATCACCCATTAACTCACACATCCTGTCAAAGTCTCCTAACATGAAATGAACCGTAATATTTCGGCATCATCCCCAAATAAATAAAATTGATATGAATATGCCCTTAGGCTTGTTTCAAAGGAACAAGAAGGGGATACAAGACCCTATGTCTTCAACTTGCAAATTACACTTTGTAAGCATTTAGTTATAAAGCAATCTTTAAAGTGCCCAGACACTCTAAAAATAAACAAACCTTTAGTTAGTGAAATTAGATGGCTAATTATACGCAAGCATAATGAAAACTTATTTCTGCAAATTCTTAAGGGAAATACTAAAGCTATATCTAGTTTAAGTAGAATTTTACAGTGGTACAAAAAAGATAGCACAGGAGGAATACTACTCCTGTTCTCCAGAAAAGAAAACATGAAGCAGCATTAACAGCTTCACTGACAAAGTAGCTGCAGAAAAACGTGACACACACACAACTATTCTGAAAGGGCATGTAATTAAGAAGCAAAATAAAACATTACAAGAAGCACTGCCTTAGAGGTCAGAACTTTCTGAACATAAAACAGGCAGTCAGATAAGTCATATAGCACAAGTACCACAGAACATGAATACTACTGTACTTGAAAATAGAAAACCCCACAGAAGTACATAAATACAAATACAATAACCATTCAAGAAAGGGATGTGTTTTAGACAGTAGGCTCTGAGCCCAGAACTATCAAACACAATAAAATACACTATCTTACATACATTTGAACAAACGTTGCAAGACAGCACATTCACTTGGGAAAAAATCCTTCGTATCAGCTATGACACAGTACAGTAAATTTTTGGTGGGACACAAGCAACTATGGGGGTTGTTTGGCAAGTCGTTCCATATAATTACTGTTTGCAAAATACTTACCTTTTAAGATAGGCCTTCATTCACTTGCATTTGTTTCAAATACAGAATTCAGCAACAAAACTGCACAAACAGCCACAGCACCTGCACAGCTTGGCCTGACCTCCACTTCCACAAGCACAGTCCCCTCACCAGAGCACTCCAGCATTTCCTGTGGGCTCACAAAAACCTTGTCGCCCAAGCTAAGGTCATTTTTTTTTTTCCTCTGATGGTGCAGCACTCAAATCAACAGAGGGTCTTCAGTCACTCACTCTCTAATAGCTCGGTGTAGCCACAAAGTTGGCTATTTAGCTCCAGTGTAATCTTTAGGGAAGATGACAGGTAGCCCATAGTAAAGGAAGGTATTTTTAATCATACAACTGGCTTTGGTGCAGAAGCATTTGTAAATACCTCAGTGAAACACGCAGGCACTTTTTGCAGATGTGTCACTGAGGAAACAGCTCTGTTGTTCTGGTGTTTCTCATTCAAAAGCTGTATTTTTCCATCTCAGGAAATACCGGCCTGTAAAATTAATTAATTAAATACTGATGTGCATTGACTAGAAACTTATCTAAACCTTTAAGTTAAGGTGAAACAAGATAGTCTTCCCAATCTGAAGGTTACATTAAGGAGTTACTGTTCTTTAATTCAGAAGAGAACCAATTCAGAGCCCTCATTTGAACTAAAACTAGCCCTGAGACTGCCTCTAACAGATATTTGCTTCCAAAGACTAAAGCACTATTAGAAGCTGCAGATATGTGCATTGACATGTCAGCACACTCTGCCTACTACTATTCTTAGAGAGACAGAGATCTTGACTGGCAGAAATGAGTAAGACAGACTGGGGCAAGGGAAGCTGCATGAGTAGACTCAGACAAGCCTATCCACTCTTCCAGTATTACCCAATTCTTCTGTCACTTTTTTGAGATGTAAATAAAATGAAAGCCAGAACTGATGGTTTTCTTACCATGGAGAAAGTAAAAGAAAGCACAAACAAAAATAGGCCTTCCTATATAGCGTCTTGGGAGGATATTACTGAAGATCAGATAGAGGAAAAGACTCCAAGACCTGGTAAAATAACTCTTCCTCAGAACACAAGATGCTAATATCAGACTTAATTTACAGCAGTGCAGAGGCATCATGTCTCCATGCAGAACTCCTCAGAGCTGAATGAATTCTCCCCTACTAGGCAAAACCCACCAGCTTTCTAGGATAGCTACTCAACACAGGTACAGTAACAGAAAAATCCTGTAACATGACAATTGTTTTGCTAGTATACCTTTTGTTCAAGGGACTAGCATCAGCTAGTGCAGAACTGTACTCTAAGACCCTTGTTAAAGCAGAAATGAAATAACTGCCACAAGATTGTGGGCTTAGTTGGTGGCCTTTTACAGTGGAGTTACAGCATGGGTGGACAATGGAAGAGCAACTGACATTATCTACCTGGACTTGTGTAAAGTGTTCAACACTGTCCCACACAACATCCTCATCTCTACATTGGAGAGACATGGATTTGACAGGTGGGTCACTCTGTGGATAAGGAATGGGCTGGATGGTTGCACACAAAAGCTCAATGTCCAAGTGGAGACCAGTGACAAGTGGTGTTCCTCAGGGACTGGTCAAACTGCACCACTCCAAGTACACCTTTGTCAGTGACACTGACAGTGGAATTGAGCATTGTCAGTGACACTGACAGTGGAATTGAACACATCCTCAGCAAATCTGCAGGTAACTCCAAGCTGTGTGGTGTAGTCAGCATGCTGGGCCAAAGGGATGCTGTCCAGAGGGACCTGGACAGGCTGGAGAGGCAGGCCCATGCCAAACTCATGAAGTTCAACAAGGCCAAGTGCAAGGTCCTGCACGCAGGTCGAGGCAACCCCAAGTGCAATTACAGACTGGGCAGAGTATGGATTGAGAGCAGTCCTGAGGAGAAAGATCTGGGTGTGATGGTTGATGAAAAGCTCAACATGAGTAAACAATGTGTGAGTGCAGCCTAGAAAACCAACCATGTGTCCTAGCTGGATCAAAAGAAGCTGGGGTAGGAGGTCAACACAGGTGATTCTGCCCCTCTGCTCCGCTTTTGTGAGACCCCACCTGGAGTACTGGGTCCAGCTCTGGAGCCCCCAGCACAAGAAGAACATGGACCTGCTGGAACAACCCAGCACAAGAACATGGACCTGTTGGAACAAGTTCAGGAGGGCCATGAAGATGATCAAAGGGCTGGAACCCCTATCCTACAAGCACATAGCATTGTGGTTGTTCAGCCTGGAGAAGAGAAGGCTCCAGAAAGACCTTCATGCAGCCTCCCAGTACTTGAAAGAGGCCTACAAGAAAGCTGGGGAAGGACTTTTTACAAGAGCTTGTAGCAATAGGATGAGGACAATGGGTTCAAACCAGAAGAGAGTAGATTCAGATTAGATGCAAGGAAGAATTTCTCCACAATGAGGGTGGTGAGACACTGAAACAGG
>NW_008591739.1:0-11597 GCF_000691845.1 Merops nubicus | reverse complement strand
GAAGCTGTGGATGCTCTATCACTGGAGGTGTTCAAGGCCAGGTTGGATGGGGCCTTGAGCAACCTGGTCTAGTGCAGGGGGTGCCCCTTCCAACCCAAACCATTCTGGGAGTCTATGAATTTGTCCTTCAGGATTTGAATGGACTGTAATTGAGCTGACAACTAGGATGGTATTACTTTGCTTATTCATACAGACAGAACTGCACCATGACACTAATGAGGTCAGGGCCCTGTGTCACTGGTCACACTGTCATCTCAGCCAATGTTCCAGAATAGTTCATGGTAGTGAAATGAGTCACCTGTCTACAGAAGACAAAGCCATACCTCTATATGGCTTATCAGTTAAGAGATTGAGCTGAAAAAGAATGAAGAAAAAAAAATGTAATAGTTCCAACAGCTGAATCAGCTGCAAGTTGAAAGCTTCAGTTATGCATAAATGCCTTAAAGGTATCACTGAAAATAAGACTTCTATTAGACCAAATATTCCTTAAGAACAAGAAAACCAAGCCACGACCTTACTAAGTTAATAAACTTCACATTTAAATATCTTTACCACACAGCAGTGGGAATAATAAAAGAGGTATATAATATTTTTAAATACTGTAGAAAAAAGCTTAGACAAATGAAGACAACAAAGAAAGTGTGACATTTGGTATAGAAAATACATTATTTATAATATTTACAAGCAGCATATAATGATTTTTTTCATAATCATACTCCTTAATATCAAGAGCCCTTCAGCTGAGAACACCTGTGAAACTTAAGTACAGGCATTTCCCACTTCTGGCTCTGAAAGCTTGAAGCCTTAATGGGATATATATTATAAACAGCGTTAGGAAACCTAAGCCTACATCTAGAAAATCTCCTAAAACCTCTAACTTCTTGTTTCTTCACACCGTTTTTCTGGTTTTGTTAGTTCAAAATACAACAGCTTTGTTGAAGGCAAAGGCATTCTCCCTTTAATTCCTATCATAAACCAAAGGCAAACTGTGATCTGCCCAAATAGCAAAGCACTAAATCCAAGAGGCTTTAGGTTGACAAATGCCCAATAGACACACAAAACCAGTATCAGCTCTAGTAATAAAGAGTACAAAAGGTAACTCCACAGTCACTCATTATAAGCTCTCCTGGGAAGGTCAGAAGTTTCTCTAACCCATGAAGAGAACCCCTCCAGTAAGTACAGCTATGATCTTGGTAAGGTTTGTTTTCAATAGAGGCAGCTCCATAGCTGAAGAGTCATCAACAAAAGTAACCTTCACACCATCAAGCCAGGTTCAGACAACTGTTGTTTAAAGAACAATCAGCTGGCCTCACTCCTAAAGCTTAAGGGTACAAGGCACTCAATAAACCAAATACATTTTTAAAATATACTTTGGGGGATAGATATTTTGATTTACTAAGGTTACTTCAGAACATGCAAAGAAGTGTTTCAGACATATGCACGACTCTCCCTATCTGAAGGCTAAAGTAGCTACTTCACTGAGGCAAAATATCTGTATATTTGATGCATCAGAGCCACCCAAAAAAAAAAAGAAAAAACAGTATTGTACTTTAAAAATAACTGTATTTTACCACATCTAAAAACCCAGCATTAGTAAAGGGTGTGGTATATAAAGGATTCAAGAACTTTGTAACCCTAAGATGATTCCTTAGACAATGTGCATTTATTCTGTACCTTGCATTTCAATTGAAAAGTTCAAAATTTTCAATTGAAAGTTCAATTATGTCCAAACATAACGATTTTGAACAAATTGCCTACCTTCTCCTCTCCTAACTGCTACAGAGAATTTGAATATTCAGCATGTTTCATAGGAAAAGAAACAGTTTTATTACTTAGTTGACATTTGCCACACTGTTTTAAAAATACTGTAGCTATAATTCCAGCCCAAGATGTTTATCTGTTCCTTCACAGACTGGTAACACTTCAGCACTGGAGACATTTTGCTCCATTTGACTCAGACACTCAAGGAGCTAGTTAACTGTTACAACAGATAGTCTACCAGACTTTCTTTTCAACAGGAATGAAATCCTTTTCCTTTCAGCTTCCCAGAAAATAAAGGTAAGACCTATTCACATTTTTAATGATGGATCTTATGGGAAGTCAATGCAACAATTGCTTTGATTGGCAAAAGGGTTACAATGAGGGTCATAGGGATCCTGAAAACAAGATCAAATTGAAGTTCATGAGGCTGGACTACTCAATGTCAAGCAGGTCTTCAAAGAGTGTCGATATCCAAACTTGACTGGAGTAACCAGATCCTATAAGAAATACTTTGGCTGAGTATCTGTCAATTTATAATGATTACAGAATCACAAAACAGCCCACACTGTAAGGGACCTGAAAAGATCATCTAGTCCAACCTCTCGTGGGAAAGGGAGCCTAGATGAGATTATCTAGCCCCTCCTGAACACCTCCAGTGATGAGGACTCTACAGTCAATATCTATGAATTCACAAGACATCTTCAATCATGCAACTTCCAAAAAACAAGAGGATCAACCACCACAAGGGCACTGTTCTCACAGACAGCTATATTTCATTTGTTTACCTTCTGCACACACCCATCCACAATCATAGTCCATATTTCTTTTCTTGTGCTAAAGTAGAAGGCTACACAGTTGAGTCTTGCAGCCAAAGCCATTAACTAAACCTTTTAGTACAAATTCTAATACCTGAAGAAAAATGAATTTTTTTGTTTAGCATGACAAGTACAACAAAGAATATTTAAGTTATATTTAATTCATGCTATAACTGACATTTTCCATTGTAGTCCACTCTGCATAACAAAAGCTAGGTAAATGGAAGACAGCAGAAAGCACAGAAATAGTCCCAGTAGTAGACTTCAGATATACTTAGAGATCTGCTGTGTAACAACCTTAGCAACAATGCTATTGTTCATAACTTATCAACATTTTAATGTAATAACAGAGGCAAAAGATCTATAACCATCTGAGTGATATGACTATTAGCCCTCAAATTAGAAATCAAAAGGGCTCAAGAGTTCAAAAAAGCATGTCCAAAATAGCTTTTCTTCAAGAATTTTAAAATATCATTTGGGAGACTGCAGGTCATAAATCATTTAGAAGTTCTGAGAAAAACTGACGTCACATGAGCATTTTTAAATGGACATGGTTAGTTCACTAAAGAGAAGTCAATCAAAATGGGATAAATAAGATTCTTCTTGTGTATAACAACCCGATAATTATTATTAGATCTACTTTAACCTCTCAAAATCATAGAATCATAAAATCATAGAATATCTGGGTTAGAAGGGACCTCCAAAGGTCATCTAGTCCAACCCCCCCACCACAAGCAGGGACATCTCCAACTAGATCAAGCTGCTCAGAGCTTCATCCAGCCTGATCTTGAATGCCTCCAGGGATGGGGCCTCCACCACCTGTCTGGGCAACCTATTCCATTAGTAAAAATACAGGTCAAGAAATATTATGAAGCAGGATGTGTCCACCAAGCTACCTCTAAGCTATGTACATTATTGTTGACCTCAAAATGACCTTATTGTTTTAAGAAAAAGCCTGAGGAAACAGTAAATAAGAGAGAATGCAGTGCTGATATACCTGTTTGGATTGCTTGGATAAGCACAAGCTCAAGATGATAATTTTGAATTCATGTTGGGTTGTACTAAGACAAAGTTTGATTTTCCTATCTCATAAAGATGGCCTAATATTTTAAGCATCAAGTTTGTAGAGGTTTTAATTGGAGAGGCACACCCAGCTAACTTGCTGAATGAGTTGTAGGATCCAACCAAAGTGCTGTGAGGTAGGCAGCTGAGAAGGGGATTTTATCTGACTCTATATGAGCGAGCACCCCCTTTCAGACAGAAAGACTAGTGAGCCAGCTAGGCAACTAACAGTGAACTCTACAGCCACTCTTTCTAAAGGAGAAGTTGTGTCTGTATGTGCTGGTTTTGGCTGGGGTAGAGTTAAATTTCTTCACAGTACCTAGCATGTGGCTATGTTTGATTTGGGCTGGAAACAGTGTTGATAATACAGGGATGTTGCAGTTGCTGGTGAGTAGTGCTGACAAATCAAGCCCTCTTTTGCTTCTCACACCCAACCACAGCCAGCAGGCTGGGGGTGCACAAGTTGTTGGGAGGGGAGACAGACAAGGCAGCTGCTCCCAACTGACTGAAGGGATATTCCAGCCCCTGTGACACCACGCTCAGCATATAAAACTGGGCGAAAGAGGAGGAGACCTGGTGGGAGGACAAGTGACATTCAGAGTGATGGAGTTTGTCTCCCCAAGTAACTGTTAAACTTGACAGAGCCCTTCTTTCCTGGAGATGGCTGAACCATGGGAAGTGGTGAACGAATTCCTTGTTTTGCTTTGCTTGTGCATGTGGCTTTTGCTTTACCTATTAGACTACCTTTATCTTGACCCATAAGTCTTCTCATTTTTTACAGTTCCAATTCTCTCCTCCATCCCACCAGGGGGGAGTGGGCGAGCAGCTGTGTGGGGCTTACTTGCCAGCTGAGGTTAAATCATGACACTATCACACTGCAACACTTACTCACTTACAGAAGTCCTAAGGCTTGTCTTTTTCAGATAAAACCACGTGATTACAAATTGTTCCTTCCTGGATTAACATCTACCATTCTTTTGCAGTTGTACCATATGCTATTAGCAATGGGATAACCCAGCTACTTGAACACTGTAAGAGCAGAAGCCATTAAAATGTGTTTATACAAAAAAAATCATCTCTTTATGTCAGTGCATGATCCATATATTAAAAAGTACTTATTCATTAAAAAGCCATCACCAAAACATGCTCCTGAGGATAGGGGATAAATTGCAAGAAGCTAAGGAAGAAACAGAAGAACAGGAAGCTTGCCTATCTCACAGATGAGCAGTGGAATACATCTCATTACAAGAGATGTGCAAGGATTTTTAAAATCTTCATCAAATCACCATATTAAGACAAAAGGCATAACTTCTGGTATAATACAACTCCCATCAAATTAAGCCACATATATGGCTTGCCCAGCAATGTTTTGGCAGCAGAGGAGGTTACAGGGGTGGTGGCTTCTGTAAGCAGCTGCTAGAAGCTTCCCCTGTGTGTGCTGAAGCCAATGCCAGCTGGTTCCAAGGACTCACCACTGGCCAAGGCCAAAACAATCAGTGACAGTGGTAACAGCTCTGTGGTCATTTTTTTTTAGTCATATTTTAAAAAAGGGAGGGAGAAAATGCTGCACAGCAGAAGCCAGAGGACAGGAATGAGAATGTGAGAACAACCCTGCAGACACCAAGGTCAGTGAAGAATGAGAAGAGGTGATCCAGGTGCCAGAGCAGAGTTGGCTTGAGCCTGCAAGCCATGGTGGAGACCACGGTGAGGCAGGCTGTCACCCTGCAGCCCATGGAGGATAACAGGGGAGCAGATATCCACCTGCAGCCTGTGCAGGACCCCATCACAGAGCAGGTAGATGCACCCAAAGGAGACTGTGACCCTGTGGGAAGCCCACACAGGAGCAGGCTCCTGACAGGACCTGTGGACACAGAAGCCCATGCTGGAGTAGGTTTGCTGGCAGGATTTGTGACCCTGTGGGGGACCCACACTGGAGCAGTCTGTTCCTGAAGGACTTACACCCAGTGGAAAAGGCCTATGGTGAAGCAGTTCATGAGTTCATTAAGAGCTGCAGTCCATGGGAAAGGCTCACATTGGAGAAGCTTGGGGAAGACTGCCTCTCATGTGAGGGACCCCCCCACTGGTGCAGGGGAAGGGTGCAAGTAGGAGGTAGCAGCAGAGACAAGGTGTGACAATGAACAGACTGCAACCCCCCTTCCCTGTTCCTCTACACCACTAAGCAGGAGGTAGAGAAAAATCAAAAGTGAAGTTGAGCCCAGGGAAGAGGGGAGGGGTCAGGAGAAGGTGTTATAAGACGTGGTTTTATTTCTCATACCCTGTTCTGATTTGACTGGCAATACATGAATTTCCCTGAGCTGAGCCTGTTCTGCCTGTGATGGTAATTGATCTCCAGGCTCTCATCTGGACCCTTTACAATGAGCCTCTCATTACATTTTCTTGCACCTGTCCAGTTGAGTGGGGAAGTGACAGTGACACTTGCCATCCAGTCAAGGTCAACCCACCACAGGCCATCAGTGGCACAGCAATAGCCCATAACTTGTTTCACTTACCTTGCCATTTAGTATTGCATTCAGTTAAGACAGCATGACACTCTGCTTTGGACAGTGGCACAATGAATCACAGGCTATTGGCTGATCATACTTTACATGGCCTGTTAGTTTCTACTTTCAATTGAACCAGCTTTCAAAAAAGACAAAAAACTCAGCCCAAAGGAACGACTTAAGGCCCTAAAAGTTCCCTGGGCCAAAGAAAACTGCCAGTAGAAAGCAGAATGGCAGTAAAATAGACTCAGCTTAGTGTAAAACAATGGAAACACTGGTGGCCTTCCATAAATGTGGACTAATACAAATAATCAGCTGTGGGCATAAGAGTTCCTAAGAAATTAAGTGTCCAAGAGATGAACAGCTAGCACTCAGTTTATTTCTTTGATCTCTATTATGGGACAGAGAGAATCTGAAGGCTTTGGGGAAAAGAAAATGCTTTAAAAAGGTTATTTTCCACAAGGACTGTGGAAGTAAGCGTGCCTACAGATTGATGTTGCATGCTGTGGTTCTGTTAAATACAAGAGCTGCTTTACCATACCTAGGCCTGTTTGTTAGAGATTCATCATTTCTCCTGACAAGAATGCAGCATTGTTCCACTCTGCAGTGACCCAGGTATCTGTCAATTTGCCAAGAGAGCCTCTATTAAGGGAGAGGATCGGAGGCGTAAGTCACATCAAAAAGATGTCCCATTTGTCCTATGACTCATGGCAGATTATTTATTGAAATCTGTACTTCATATTACCTCTTTTAAAAAGGCTATATTAAGCATACTCACCCTGCATCTTTTACTTGACCTATTAAGTCAGAAATTTAAAAAAAACCACATAAGCTTAAAAGAAGTATGACTGTGCATCTGCTGTTGAGAACAAATACAGTTACTGTTTCCTCTTTCCCGTGCCCATACAATGAAGTAACAAGTTCCACACAAGTTGGTTTAGGAACCCCAACACTTGGCCATGCTCAGACAGCAGAACTTGAAGTGCCAGGTGTGAGAACTCTGCTGGTCCTTCCAGAGCTCAGGCAATACACACCTTTTGTTGTTACAGTCACCAGCTGGCAATGCAACAGCCTGATACCTGGGGAAGATTAACTTATTAGCATACATCAAAATCAGATTTGAGTCCTATTTGTGCCACTCATGTACAAAGACAAAATAATAACAAGACAAGGAATAACACACTTCTGCAAAAAGCCTTTGCAATGAAAGTTACAGGAACATCACAGTCATGCAGTTTTGATGTTAGCATACAGCACACTACAATCAAAAGCTAAAAGTCTGCAAGTACATCACAACTCTGTGATACGGAAGTCACGACAGGCATGAGAAGATATTTAGAACACAATTGTGAACTCTGGGTTCACAGTGTCACTTAAAACCTGCACGGCACCCATTCTCAGGGCATCTACTATGTCACATCTACAAGTTTATGTCAAAAGATTACAAAAAATCCAAACCTTTTGGCTCCACTAAAACTGTTTCAAACACATTTAATAATACGTCTCGACAGCCTGTTCTTATCCTCACCATTTTTGCAGTTATACTCTCATCTAGTTTGTTACTCGCTGGTCTAGAGTGTATGATAAAAGGCAAAGAAGCTTGTTTAAAATTTTTGGCCTGTATATGCCTTGGAATTAATTCTTAACTTAGAGTCCTACACAAGCAAAAGGGTTAATAATGTGCATTGACCCAAAAACAAACAATGCAAGATGCAGGTTTCCAACACTGTCAAAATACTTACAGTATGTGGGGTAAAGAAGAACAGTTTTTAAATATTTGCATATTCTAAAAAGCTGAACCAAACCACATCACTCAAAACCTTAGAGACATTTTATTTTTGCCTCAGAGATCATTCCTGTGCAGCATTACAATATCCAGACCAGTTCTATCCCTATTTACTAATTAGGGCTGGGTACCTTCTCAAATATTGACACATCCTGTCCACCAAGATTCACAGGTCTCTCCCAACACACCTCAGTTCACAGTGGCTCAAGCAGAACCACTCACACACCAAAGAGCACACATCAAGGCAGATTCCAGACCAACACCATTGGAGACGTTTTACTGTTCCCCAAGCTAGGTACTTTGCAGGACAGCACATAAAGGAATGATGTTCAAGTACTGTGACAAATTTGACTATGACTGTAAACTGGGAACCAACCCCAGGATACAACAAGCTTTTTACTACTGACTTCAGGTCATTCTTCCCAACCCCAGTGAGCCAACTAGCCAGGCAACACACATTAAATACACCATTTATTCAACCACAGACTGAATATTCAGCTTGCTTTATCTCAGTACAGTTACAGCACTTATATCTTGTTTTCTTCCTCTTCATGTCCTGAGAACAATTCATCGTTTCACTAAGTCAAGCCAAAACTCTGTAACTAGACTTAACTGAAAGGAACAATTCCACTTCTTGAAGTTTCATGGATTAAGACAGAATTTGGGTTAAATCCTACGCTAAAAAGTGTTGTTCAACTCACAGACTAGTCTTCAAGCATTAGAGACTTCCTTCCAGGTCCCAGGTGATAAGCAATTATATCTTAGAATTTCTTTTCAAAAGCAGAGATCCCAAGAATTAACAAAACACTACTCCAATGTATTAGTTTATATGAATGTTTAAGCAAAATAAAAATAAATCCAAAACAAAACAAAACCCCCAAACAAAAAACAAACACACACACACACAAAAAAAAACCACCACCAAAACAACCTTCATTCTGCATCTACTGTTCCCCTGGGTTACTGTATGAGGAGATGCAGGTTTTTCCAGGACCTTCTACTCCCACACTGATAAAACCTTGCACCATCTCAGAAGCACAGAGCCACCTTTTAGATCCTTTGTGTTCCTCCCACAGATTCATCCATGCACAGGCAGCTCCTGACTAACAGCACCACCAAGCACTTTATCCTTTGCCATTCCTGAGACAAGCACAGAAGTCTCTTGCCCTGCGTTTACAGGCTACCAGCTGAAGTCACAACAGCCTTCAGGCTCATTTTAACCACCACCAGGGAAGCACAGAGGGTGTAAAGACATCTTTAAATGAGTAGCTCACTCAGCTCTAGAGCAGGAAAAGTTATCCATATGCTGTATGAACAAACCATGACAACAAAACTGCTCATGTTGAACACCAAACCAGCCAAACATGATAACAGGGTCACAAAACTGACTTTCAGACTCACATTCAAGTGCCCTCATACAACAAAACAAGCAGACATCTACCCACTAGAAAAATCTATCATCTAGGTATTTTCTGAAAGTATTCATATTCATAGATCAAAAGGCATAAAAAAACCCAAACAATTAAATATACACTACAAGGTAAAATGAAGTTTTTGTTACAGAGATGACTTGCAAAATAGAGAAAGTCTCTCATAAACCTAAAACAGTTAAAAAAGTTAAATAACACCAAGGACCATGCACAGAGACACATATAGCTAATGTCAAGCTAGGCAATCACAAATGCCATTTAATTTGTCAGCTCAGTATTAACTATACCAATAAACCACTTGCAGCACACTTTCTACAAAATTAGAGAAAACATTCAATACAAAAAAAAATAATGCCAAAACATTTTTACTTGTCAACCATTAATAAACTACTTCATGGCTAACTATGACTGTGCTATGTATCTTCCTTTTAAAACTGATATTGCTGCTGGATGTGTGGGATGCAGCTTAACTCCCAGGGCAATTTTAAGTGTTTATTTTAGTGCAGCACTGCACAACACAGACCCCGAGCCAAAGAAACTGATTCTAGAACTGCAAACTGTGCACCAAGGAGAGTTGGGAGCACTTGAACACTGAACAGCCACGCCAAGGTTCATGCTACAGAGGATCAGGTAGCACCTGAACTCCTCTCCTGCTTAACCATACCTAAGCAGTGGTACAGCACGACCAGAAGTCTCCAAAATGATGCTGCACTGTGCTAATTAGACATGGCCCACATGCTAATACACACTATTGCTTAAGAGGATTCAGTCATAACTGGCAGTACATAACTATTACCTTTGAAGGCAAACTGCAAGTTTGACAAAATATAATTTGGGGCAGGTACAGGTATGAAGAAGCAAGCACATTAGCCCTCAGTGCTAATAACCTTAATAGTTAAAGGCACAATTAAGAAGTTTTGCTCAACTGAAATACGCCTGGCAAACTGTTTTAGTTACCTCTCACCTTGAAGCTGAAACACAAGTCTTCCCCCCCAAAAAAGGCAATGAAGCAATGTTTCTCTACTGAGCTCAGAGACACACTAGAAAGGTGTTCTTGTTGCACGAAAACCAGAATGGAAACTCAGTTGCTTACATAATGCAGCCTTCACTATGATTATTACAGTAATGCACTTGTAATGTTTTTACCTTTCCAAAGTAGTGGAAAGGTTTTGTCTTTTGAGAAGAGATGAACAAACTCTGAAATTAAACATGCCATCGTAGCAAGAGAAGGCAGCCTTATGGCAACCTTTCAAGCTGCCTGCCATGAGGTCACATAGTGCAACAGGAAAAAACAAAGATGTCTAGCACATTCGAAGGCTCATTTCTTACCTCAGTCTGGGTCACATAGAAATGTGTACTAATAGGTACAGGAAATGTTTTTGAACAAGTACACCACTGCTCACATCTTAACTGATCTACAGTTTTAATCAAGAATGGCTACCAAGACTGAAGATTTAAAACTGTGAGATTATATTTGGTTTCAAACATTCAGCTTACAAGGGACAGCACACGTCACTCACACCTTTCTGGCTTCCTCTACTGCTAGGACGAAGGGATGAAGGCTCAGAAGACTGAGTGTATCAGCTTCTGAGTCACTCCAACCAAGCAGCTGGGGAAGACGGATACAGCAAGCCAGGCAGACCCTGTAGATACTTGCTCTCTCTCTAACCAGGTAGCCTCAATACACATAAAGAGACTTCTG
The DNA here is from genome assembly GCF_000691845.1 of Merops nubicus. Classification (NCBI taxonomy): domain Eukaryota; kingdom Metazoa; phylum Chordata; class Aves; order Coraciiformes; family Meropidae; genus Merops; species Merops nubicus. Next base: position 540 of record NW_008591739.1, on the reverse strand, counting down.
TCTCTCACACAGTCGTTTCAGTTTGGGAGCCGAAGAGATTCTTTCCGAAATCCAAAAAAGGGAAAGTCTCAAGAGACGGCAGCAACAGCAAGACCAAGAAGCCCGACTTAGCTGGGCCATTACCGGTACTCAGGAGGCTACAAGCCGTTTAGAATCTCACTCTCCCCCACGGAAACACCTCCTCCCGCTGAATTAGCATCGTTACCTGCCACCACCCAGGACACTCGGGATTTCAAAGCCAGGGCAAACCCCAATCGCTCAGTTTTAGGTCTCACTCCTCGCCCTCTTTTCCTCCCCTCCCAAACCCAAAGCCGTCACCACCACCGAGGGGGTCACTAAACTTCCCCGAGCAGGGCGCTCTCCCCTCCCACAGGCACCGAGCCTCCCCACAGCCAGTGTCGTCATCCCTCGCCAGCCCCAGCCCTGCCCTTCCCCGCTGGGCGCCGTGCAAGGAGAGCTTCACCTTCCCCGCGCCCGCCGGAGAGGAAGCCCCAGCACGGCGGCGGGACTCCCGGGCCTGCGCACCCTCCCTCGGCCGCC
>NW_008591738.1:0-17836 GCF_000691845.1 Merops nubicus | reverse complement strand
TCATCAGCAACTGGAACGAGGAGCACGCCCGGGTGCGCTACTACCGCCAGCTGAAGGAGCACCTCGCCATCGACGTGTACGGAGCACGGGGGCTGGCGCTGGCCGAGGGCGGCCTGGTGGAGACCGTCTCGGCCTACAAGTTCTACCTGGCCTTCGAGAACTCCCAGCACACCGACTACATCACGGAGAAGCTCTGGAGAAACGCCTTCGCCGCCAGCGCCGTGCCGGTCGTCCTTGGGCCCCGCAGGGCCAACTACGAGCGCTTCATCCCCCCTGACTCCTTCATCCATGTCGACGACTTCCCCAGCCCTCGGCTGCTGGCCACCTATCTGAAGTTCCTCGATAAAAACAAACCCAGCTACAGGAGGTATTTTGCCTGGAGGAAGAAGTACGAGGTCCACATCACCTCGTTCTGGGATGAGCATTTCTGCAAGGTCTGTGAGGCCGTCAGGGCAGCCAGGAACCAAACAAAGACTGTACGAAATCTGGCCAGCTGGTTTGAGAGCTGATGTTCCTGGCGGGTGAGGCTTACCCGGCCAGCCTGTGCCAGCAGTGGACCGAGTCAAGGCGTGGGGAAGGGTGGGTCTCGCTCACGGAGATTGTTCGCCGAGGTAGGATGCAGAAGGCTGCCATCGGTGAGAGACGCGTACAGGTAAAGATAAACGAGCTGTGGAAAGCCTACGAAAAGAAGATTTTATTGAAGTGCAAAATTATGAAATTAGAAAGAAACATCTCGCAAAATGATTCTTAAAGAGCCAAATTAAATTTCCGAAAGTCGTACAGCTCTGAAACCTTTGCAGTTGTGCAGAGCTTGACGTGAATAACTGACGCCAGCTTCTTCAGCCGTGCAGCTGAAAGCAATTTTGTCGGCTATGACAGCTTCCTGGACCATGAAAATTTCTTCTGCTTACAGGGTTTACGTGGTCGGCGCTGGCTTTCTGTGCTCTGAAGACAAAAGTGAATGTTTTTAACAGTGGTTATTGGGTGTGTGAAGGCTATTTGCAGGCAAATTCTGAGCCGTGAGCATTGAATGCAAGAATGTAATGAGACAGTAGCACTTTTTAGCAAACTTTGAAATTGCAACAGCCAACTAATAATGCTTTGAGCCAAATTATAATTCCATTTAGGAAAAAGTGTGTGGAGGGGACCGGATCTGAGTGGAACAAACAGCTCAGTTGATGTAGAGTATTTCTTCCACTGCCTAGCAAAACCATAGGCAAGTTTCTCGTGTATGAAAGTGGAGAATAACTTTAGGAAAAGACAGACTGTGGAAAAAAACTTGGAACTTTTCCACCTTACCTTTATTCAGGAATTAGAAAATGTTTACAGGAATCTGCATGTTTTTCTCTGCAAAATTACTGCCATATAGGAAAAAGCAGGGAAAGGCTCAGAACTACAGGGTTTTTATTAATATATTGAATATGAGTACAGAAGGGCTAACTTATTTCTCTAGTGCCATTAGACAGTCCTCTTGTGTAGTGATTGTTTTGGTTTATGGTATGCATTTTTAAAAATTATGCTGCTGACAGACTACTTAGAATGCCACTTTAATGTGTGTAAAATATTAATTAGCCCCCCCCCCCCCAACTCAGGTTCCAAATAACTGCCTTTCAAAAAGAAAATTACTACACAGAATAAGATATAGACTGTTGGTAAAATACAGACTGTGTGAGAAAAGAATATGAAAAGGGAAAGTTTTACTATTTTTTTTTTCCTTTAGTTTTGAGTTTTTTTATTTCAGTTCAGTGTTTTATTCAGTACATAGATTCCTAAGATAAAACTTCCTCCTCTTAGTGGTTACCAGGAACATGCAGAGTAACTGCTCCCTTTCAGACTTTGCCATTTTGCTGGAGTCTTCCTAGTAGTCAGTGTATGCTTACTTTTTGGTTATGTGCAATCTTGCTTGGTGAAGCCCAGAAAGAAGGTTCAGTTGCAATTACACATCCTCAGAAAGCTGAGCCCTCCCTGCTTTTTGCAAGTGTGAGGTTTGGTAGCAAAAAATTATAACCCACAGGAGTCCTGCACAAATGATTAAGGGGTTTATCCAGCTCCTCTTTAAGGATGGTCCATGGAGTTTCTTCACTCAGAATAAAATCATGTGCACAGAGCTGATGGGGAAAGAAGAAAATCGGTTGTAAATAAAAGATGGGCACCAGAACAGGTGAATTTACTGGCATTTGTGGGCCAAATTTAGGTTAGAAGAGGATTGGATTTGACTTGAGCAGCAAGGGATGTCAGGTAGGTGCATTTAAGATTTATGAGTTGGCAGCCTACTCTTGTTTTTAATTAGATGTTCCCCATGATTAGGTAAGCATGGAACAAAGGCATATTGAAAAAAAATTTAACAATAATGAAGTTCATTAATCATTTGCACAGATTTACCAGATCAGATCTTGCTGGCTCCTATGTTTATCCCTTCTGCTTTTGTGCAAGGAAGGATCATTGAAAGTACTTGTATCTTTCTGGTTTTAATGCCAAGAGTTGCGGTAAAAATTTTATTGGAACAGAAGAGAAGACAGTCAATGTAATGTGAAGTGAAGTAGGGATGATCCCCAATGCTGTATTTTCACCTGAACAGATCTTAAGTGATTGTTTAAAGCAAAAGTAACTTCTTTGTGGTACTCTCCGTTTCTCTACTCCCATTAGATTTGGCTTGATAATTCTGAAAATCTAGTAAGTATAGCATTAACAGTAGTAGCTAAGAGTCAGGATGATAGAATTTCCTTCCCTTTGAATTACCCTTTTTTTCACAGGTTTTATCACAGTTCATGTAAATGTATACAAACACAAACCCCTGATCTTAAAAGTGGTAAACTAATATTTAAAATTGTACTGCTTTTTAGCAGGCTGTGGAAACTAGTGCTTTTTTTCAGTCCTCCTAAATTTTTTAGCATTTTCTGAAAGTTTGCAGGTACACAGTCCTTCTGTGTAATCGCTAGAAATATCACAGGCAGAAGATGAGGCTACAGGAGCATGGAAAATTCCAAAGATGGCAACCAATATTTTTTTTCTCCGCCTTTCAAAGAAAAGCAGTTGCAGTCTTTGATGAACTAGAGTTTTGTAAAATTCAGTAAGGAGCTATGCAATAGTTAAAGCATCATGTTTGAATAAGGTGATCACAATCGTGCTGTATTTGTAATTTATGCATTGAGGTTATCGAAGAATTGTATAATGAAAACTGCAGTCTTGTAATAATTATTGCTGAGCACTTGTGTTGGGAGAAAAGAAGCCTTTTTGTAGTTTCATCATTCCTGCCTGAGTGTTACACACTTTCCCCTTGAGATTTGGGAGGAAATTCAGCCCTGGTCTACTGATTGAAATCAGTAATGCAGCATCTCTACAGATCTGCTTTGGTTTTTGGCTGCTCCACTCCACTGTCTGATAGTCTACTGTTATCAGCTAAGGACTGGCTTTTGTAGATCAGTACCAGACTCCACAAGGTATCACAGGTGATGTACATGATCCATCTGTAAAATAAAGCAAAATTATTTTCTATTTTAAGTAGAAAAATCCTTTTGAAGACATTTTGAAAAGGTATTTATGCCATGCCTTAAAATATTGGGGTAAAGTGAGAGAAAGGAAGATCATTATCTTCTCTGTTTTATAAGGTGAAGAAATAGTATTACTTTTAAATTATGATGTGAATGGAATAGAGAATTATGTGATCGTTTAGGTTATGTATTGTATCTCAGGGAATTTTATACTGTAAACTCTCAATCTTCACAGAATGAAGTAACTTTGTATTTATTTAGATTGACACAATAAAATTAAAGGAACTAGCACAAGATTAATTTCAAATTTTATCTTATATGTTATGAAACCTGTAGAAACCTGCTTTTTAAAGAGAATTAATTTCTTTTCATGTTTGTTTAATCAATAGAACTGATGGATTGTTCTCTAAGTAGTCAGACTGTCTGAGGTTAGGAATGAAACCTGGGTGTGCCAGGAGAAAAATATTTTCATAGGAGAGGCTGTGCTGAGTTATTTTCCATATGAAAAGGAGCATTTATAGAGGTTGGACGTCTGCTGAAAAAATGTCATTTCAAACAAAACCAAAAAAGCAAACTTTCTCTTGATCTACAGAGAATTTGGATGTGGTTTGATTTCTTTTTTATCCTTTAAATGTCAAAATAAAATGGAGGTTTTATTTATGTTGATATTGAGCACTTGGTGCTACAGCTGCCTTTTTAGCTGCAGGTTTTGATACTTGTTCATTGTTGTCTCCAACTAAGCAACAAAAGACAAAGAGTCCAAAGCTTCCCCCTAAACTTCTGTTAACACTGTTTGCAGCACAGGTGATTGCTTCTCTCTTTACTCACCTTCTGTACCGTTTGGTGTATAGGATTGAGAAATTTCAGCATTTCTGAAACTTGCTGCCCATCCAGGATGGGGTCAGTGCTACAGTCCTCACTTTATCCCCTCTCTGGTGATTGCCATCCTATCACCAGCACATTTAAGTTTTGAAAGTAGAGCTTAAACTGGCTGCTTGTTTGCTCGGGGAAATGTTTTTTGGTTTGGTTTGTTCTTTTTTTTTTTTCTGGTTTTCCAGATGTGAGTAACTCTGGGTTGGGGAAACTGATGGAAATATTTTTCTGCCGCACACTGGGTATCGTTTGTTCAGGTTTGTTTGGTGACTCCTAAGAAGTGAGTTATGCCTGATTAAACTCACTCCCACAGCTCTCTGTCCAACAGTCATATAAAATAGTGTTTGTTTTAAGAGCGTAAACAGTCTTTTGTAGGGAGCATAGAGCTGACTCAATCTAAAATCTGTTAATGAGAACACAATGACTTAACGTGGATTTAAGTGATATTTAAATAAAGATAAATCAGGGTCCAAGTATAAAAGCCAATTTCTAATCCGTAAAGTCATTATTTAAATAACTTGGGTGTTGCTTGTTACCAACTAGTTTTAACAGTCATGATCTGTATGAGTCTGTATTTTCTTCTGTATGGTCAGTTTAAAAAGAACACTTGAGACCAGACTATCACAGAATGGTAGGGGCTGGAATTGACCTCTGGAGATCATCTAATCCAACCCCCCTGCCAGAGCAAGTTCATCCAGGGCACATCACACAGGAACGCATCTAGGACGGGTTTGAAAATCTCAAAAGAAGGAGACTCCACAACTTCTCTGTGCAGACTGTTCCAGTGCTCCATCATCCTCACAGTAAAGAAGATTTTCCCGATGCTGAGGTGGACCTTCGTTTGTTCCAATTTGTGCCCATTGCCCCTTGTCCTGTTGCTGGGCAGCAGTGAAAATTGAGACCGTCCCCATCCTCTTGACACCCACCCTTCATATATTTATAAACATAAGATCCCCTCTCAGCCTTCTCTTCTCCAGGCTAAACAGCCCCAGGTCTCTCAGCCTTTCCTCATAAGAGAAATGTTCCAGTCACTTAATCATCCTTATAATGCTCCATTGGACTCTATCCAGTAGTTCCCTGTCTACCTTGAGCTGTGGAGCCCAGAACTGGACACAATATTCAAGATGTGGGCTCATCAGGGCAGAGTAGAGGGGAAGAACAATCTCCCTCAACCTGCTGGTCACACTCTTAATGCCCCTCAGGACACAACTGGCCATCTTGGCCACAAGAGCTTATGGCTGGCTCATGATTAGCTCATTGTCCACCAGGATTCCCACATCCTTCTCTGTGGAGCTGCTTTCCAGTTGGTCAGTCCCTAACCTGTACTGGTGCATGGGGTTATTCCTCTCCAGGTGCAGGACTCTATACTTCTTCTTGTTGAATTTCATTAGATTCTCCTCTGTCACATTTATCTGTCTATTCTACATTCTGCTCAATTTGGCACAGTGGCAGCTATTCCTGAGAGTCTCACCTCAAAGAATATCTGAGAGGAATAAGACAAAGCCTGTTTTTTAAGGAGTGCTTTGAGACCTGCAGGAATTCAGCACTGCTGGTGGTAAGGTGCTCAATGTGTTCAGGAAGCACCCTGAAGGTACGAGCTCCTTTTAATTGGAAAATTTTCTCTTAAGGAGCAAATACTTCTCTGAAGTCCTTCAGTGATTCTAGATCCTTGAGATTATAATTGCATGGGTTTAACTTTTGCAAACAGAGTCAAAATAGGACTTTATTTCAGTCATGCTCAACCCTTTAATAACATTATTTTAATAACTATCAAAAGATGGACCAATATTTGAAAATTGCATTTCTCTCTGTGTATTAAACCATGTTTTGAAGTTAATCAGCCAACGTGTGGTTGTATGTGTTACAGAAGACGGTTCTGCATTTCACCCTTGTATTTGCCACTGGTGTAAAAGACACTCTAATTATTTTGGATGATGGGAAGCTTGGTCCAGGAGGAAGCAGAGCACTGGCAAGAGCCCAGTTGTGGCACACCGGCTCTGAGATCCTGATCACTGGAGCGTCTATGACTGGAAATTGGCCATCTTGTTGATGAGCAGAAGGCAGAAGGGTGATTGCAAATAGAAAGCATAGATTATCAGATTGTGAATATATATTTTTTTTCATTGTCCTAAAGGCAAAGTTGGATTTATAATGGAAAAATTGTACCAAAATTTTGAAAAGCTCATACAATTAAAAAAATGGCTTGCACTGGAAATCATGGATATACATTTTAAATTCCTAACTGTGACCAAAGATAATTTTCTTGGAAATGCTGACACTAACCCAAATTAAAAGCAGAGAATATATATTCAGAGTTGTGCTTGTGCTCATGAAACATCTGCTTCTGAATACAAGTGGCCTGCTGAGATTGAGGCAGAGCTCTGAATGTTATCATTTTGCTTCCTGTCCCAAACCTACATTTTGCTTGACTTAATGCTAGGTTCCCTCCTCTGTCATTCACACATTTCTCCTCAAATATGCACAAGCTCTAAAGGCTTCTCACTTTGGAGCGAAGAGCTTCTGAGTCCTGTCTTCCTCGGACTCCACTTTAGGTCCTCACTTTTGTAGGAGCACACATGATTTCCAGAGGTACTCCAGGCACACACAGCTGCAGCCAGCTGTGTGCATCCTGGGCTTTATCTGTTCCTACCTCTGCCCCTGCATGACAAGAAGAGGAGAACAAGGATACCACCAGCTCCTCTGTCTATTATCTTACAATCTTCTATCCCTTTCCCACCCTTGTTCTGAACTATGCTTTTAGTGCTGGAGGATGAGGAGGATGGAAACATCTGTGAGAGCCAGCATGCGTGTGACCTCAAGAGAGAGTTTGAGTGTGCAGCATATTAATGAAGGCAAAGAGAAAGAGGAGAGACATCTTCCTAATTGTGCTTCCCAACATACGATCTTCTTAAACCTTTGGAAGAAATATGACTGAAGGCAAAGGAAGGCACAGGATAGTTTTAGCCCTTTTTAACACCTGGAGAATTGCTAGTTTATCTGGGATCATTGCAAAAGAGGTGAGAAAATGCATCCCCTCTGCTGCCCTCTTCCCTGTTCTGTTTCGTCAGAGGCAACCTCAGCCTACAAATGCCTCATGAAATATGAGCCTTCAGAATGTCACAGAAGACACTAACCCAACTAAAGCTATGGCTGCTCCTTGGAAAGTAAGGTGCTTATGGCTCCACTTAACATCAGTAAAAATTTTGACACTGCTGTCATTGGAACAAGGGCTTCACTCAGCTTGTATCAGCCCTTAGTGATGGATAAAATTAATCCCTGGAAATAATACGTTGTCCAGAGTTTAAAAGTGAGCATTCTGATGAGTTCTTGTCAAGTTATTAAAGTAACTTAATCCTACAAGTTATGATTGTTTTCTTTATTTTCATCCTTGGTGCTGAATATTCTATTTTCAATCAAATGACCATTATATATTCTAAAATCTGCTAAAGGAAAGAACTAGGATGGCCATGCTCAGCACAGGAAGATGCAGGGTGCACATCAGCAGCAAAAGAAAAGAGGTGATTCACACTAATAAAAACAGAAAAGGAGAGGTTGGCCAGGGCAGGGGTAGCAACCGCAATGTTCACTTGGAGAGCCCTGATTCATATGATAAAAAGCCAAAGAGTCTATTTTGTTTCTTTTGGTTTATTTCCATATTAACCCGGGAGGAAAAGACACTTCCTGTAATTTCACTGATTCTAGCAGTCCCTTTGTGGGTAGCCCCACCCGTAAGAGGCATCATTCTTCTTTGGAGTTTATGAATAACTAGAAATATGAGGTCAGGCTCTCCACTGATGGAAACGAGCATGCCTGCCTTTACCTCCAGAGGTGCTTCATTTCATTCTTGGAATATTATGTACCAATTATTTATGTCTTCAGAAAGCCACAGTGAAGGAATAACTTTAGGTTTATAGAACATATTATTCCTTTGGTTTGGGTATTTAGTTTTCCCTTCAGATTCTTTGCCTGAATTTGTATTGCAGTTTGTCATTACTGTTTAGTCATTTCTGGTTTTACTAATTAGGAGGTTATTAAAGTAAGGAGTAATTTGCAGGAGCTGGCAAGTTCTTAGTAAACAATTTTTTTTTTCTATGCCTACTGATACAGAGGAGAGGAAATCTGGCCTCCTACTCAGTCAAGGAGCAAGGAAGACCCATGTTCTTACTATAGCTCTGCTGCACAGTGGGGTGCAGATCATTGAGAAGAAATAGTAAGATATCATTTAACAACTGATTTGTCAGGAGAGGTCCAAAGTCTATTGCACACCCCAAAATTTCATTGTCTTACTCCATTCAGGTTGCTTATAAATCATGCCCAGCCCTTGCAGCAATGTTGTACAGAGCTTTGGGGATGTACTTCATGCCGGCTCTCTACTGGGTGGCAGCACCAGGACAGGTGGGACAGAGTAATGGGAGGATTGTGGTCCATATTTCTGTTCACATAGTACATGGGCAGATATTGAAGCTTGGAGCATCTTCAGTCCCTTCTGGACCACTGGTTTGGGTCATTCTGGAGCAGCCCCCAAGGGCGCCATCAGTGCAGGTAGTATGAATGAGTGTCAGACCTGGGCTTGACTCCATGTGTGAGATGGAGAAGATAAACAAATGTCACCAAAGATTTTTTTTTTTTTTTAAAGGTGCTGAAGTACTTTGAACCCCATTGCCTAAAGAATTTGAGGAATACAAGGAACTTCACAACAAAACACAAGAGGAGACCCTTTTGGGCACAGGAACAGACTTTTCCATAGCCTCAGCATATTCTTGTCCCTAAAACATGTAGAAACAAGCCAGGAAAGTGCCATAAGCTTTTTTCCATGTGCAGCAGTTGGAAGAGAGCAGGAAAACGCAAGGACATCACCAAGGCTGTAAAAGAAATGTGTTAGGTGAAAAGTTTTCAGGAGCTTGGGAGGCTGACAAGGACAGGGGCTGGAGAAGGGCGTTGCTTTTTGATCTCACAAAAGGAGTAATTTTACACTGAGCATACAGGCGAGATACATCATCCACTCCATCATCCACGAAGCTGAGTATCATCAGCAGAACAATCAGGACACAACAAGCTAAGGTTAATCTCTAGTGTTTCAGAAGAAAGGTGAATCTCACTCCTCCCTTTTGTAGATGACTGAGGCACAGAGGCCACTTTTCCACGCACTGGTTACTGACTTGTGACATATTGTGGGAAAAATCGTCTTCCCAACTATGCCTCAAGGGCACTGGTGATTTTAACCATCCTTTTTATAGTAGCCAATGATCTTACAATGCTACAAACTTGCAACAGCTGTCTAAACTCTCCAGCTGCCTATGCTGTGGGCTCTTTAAGCAGTGTCTGGCAGCTATGGGACAGCTAGAGATGCTATTTAGATTGACTTTTTACAGTTTTAAATGTTTTTTTTCTCTTTCTATTGCTCTAGTGGTTGATTCACTTTGATGACTTTGCACCTGCTTGTTACATTTCTGCTGTGGGCCATCTCCTACGTCCTGCTTTCATTTCCATCTTAATGGACTGTCTGCCAGCTCAGCTGCTGGGGCAGGTTAGTCTGGCATGGCAGATGGTGACACTCAAAGGAAAAGTGGCATCATGAAACAACTGGTACACATGTGATTTTCTGTTTTGATGGCCTTTTGAGATTGTGGAGAGCCAGGCTGGAAAGTCACCAAGTAGCTGGGAAGAGAAGGAAAGTGAGATGAAAAACTGAATGATATATCTCCTTGCCTTAACCAAAGCTAATCACTCTTTAAGAACAGAAGAGCTTCTAGGAGGTGAGTGTCCCTAACTGGCAAATTGAAGAAACTCTCTGTATTTCCACTGTAATGTTCCCCATGGCAGTGGCAGGAATGAGGATAGGGACATTTCAGTTTCTTTTTTCTGAACATCTGTTTCTCTGCAAACGTAGGTTTGATCCTTGACTGCCTCAGAGCACTCCCTCATCTCGTGCCTCTTCCCATAACCTGTTCACCTGCTTGATCCTGCTTAACTGCAGGGGTATCTGGACTGCTATAACCTGCTCTTGAGGTCGTCCACTTTCCTCTAGCAGATGTGTAGGGCCCGAGGCAGACACTGAGCTCTACGTGGGCACACTGACAGCTCAGATCCCATGCTCCCATCACACAGGGGATGCAGAGACAGACCTGACTCTACAGTTCAGCTCTGTGAGAGGCCTGCTTCTAGCAGGCATCCCTATCCATCTTGTAGCTTATCTAAATACTTGAGCAGTGTTATTTGTGGGTACTCCAGCTCTGAACAGAAAAGCAGTGAGTATAATGTCAGATCATATCTTAGCACCACATCCTCATGAAGCTCACAAGCTAAACCCACAAATTATCACAGATTTCTCTAGATACACTCTTTACAAGGCATGGGGTACCTCAGAGAGAATATCACTTAGGCAATATCCTGTTTGCTTGTTCATGAATGACCTCATTTATTTTACAAATGCTACTTAAAGAAGGCAAAAAGTGGTTTGCTTTTTTTTCCTGATGTTAACTGCTAGAGTATGTGTAAGCTGCCAGAAGAAAAAGTTGACTGCTTGGTATATTGGTCAGCCCCATGCTACTTGTATTGTTGTGTCAACATGCACATATCTCATGGATTCCACAAGTGATTTTAGAGTATATAGAGTGTCATCAGCTTTTGTGGAAATTCCTGCTAATTATCAGTCTAGACCACACTGTATGCTAGGAAACTGGTGACTTGAGCAAGACTTTTAAAAATATAAACTTTTCTGTGTCATGTCCATCTTTCTTGGTCTAGATTTGGATCAGTGTTCTAAATCCTCCTAGGAGAGCACAATTACTGCACTGATGTACTGTGCTCTGCTGCTTTTGCATGTCTGGCACGGTCTAGCAGCTTTAAGGCTGCCACAAAAATATGTGCAAATGAGCAAAGAAATAGGACAGGTTTCATCATTCCAGATGAAACTGTCCCTTTTAACCTTAGGTTAAAACTTAAGAATGAAGAGGATAGTTTGAAATGGTTTATCTGAAGTTGCATGAATGACAGGTAACTTTGAGATTGGGAACCTGCTGTCTTTTTTTCAAATGACTCCACTGTCACTTCCACTTAGAACTTTAGATCTGACTTTCAGCTTCAAGCGCAGCTGGCTGAAAAGCAGACAACAAATTTTCTCACTACCCTGTGATTCCCCATTACTGGTCATCACTTTTTAGGCTTGATGGAAAGTCCTTCTCTGACAAAGTGGAGGTTATGAGGTTTTGTGCTCACAGGCTCATTTTTAGCTGGGTGGAAAGTCCTTCTCTGACAAAGTGGAGGTTATGAGGTTTTGTGCTCACAGGCTCATTTTTACTGCTCTTCAGGTGAAACCAGAGATCCTAATCTATGCTTATATATTTAGAGCTTTAATGTGTCATATGGATGCACGTTTATTCCCTACAGCTTACCTACAGGCTTTAGTTTGAAGTTTGTTATGAAAGAGCAATGTAGAAATAATTTCTGTGTTTTATAAATGTGTGACTTTGTTGCGAGATGCTTCAGCATCAAAGATCTCACAGGCAAAGCAGGCTGCTCTACCATTAAGACTTGGACCCAGAAGGACTTGGGTATCACTTGATACTGAAATAAAACCTGATTTGCACATCTGTAGGAATCTATATTTAGGTTGGAAGCAACTGCTTCAAGTCCTGTCTCCATTGCATCCCTATTGCATTCACCAGGCTGTTCTTAGGAAGACTGAAGTCCTCTCTTGGACTTGCAATCTAGATATATCTGTGCACATGTAAATGCTGAAGGAATATGGCCTGGGTGGGTGACTAAAAGTGCTGTAACAGAACAAGAAGCATCTGGTTGGTTGTCCAGAGCCTCAGACCTCACCACAAGGGAACACTTGCCTTATTCTCACTGAGGAATATGGCCACATTGTGCCTCCTGGATTCACCTCATTTCTCATGGTGTTTACAGTACATTAAAGCCTTCTACATTGATCTATCTGAAATGCTACTGCCGGATCAAGGGAAAAGTATACATTTGTGTCAGTGGCACCTCACGTGTCTGATTCTGCCAGAGCAGGAGAAGAAACATCAGTGATGCAGTCTATTTATTTTCCAGGTTTGTCAGTCACTTGATTTTATAGATACTTTTCCATTCTAATAACAGAAAATAAGTTTAATTGCATCTCAGGTTACTCGGTTCATATGATGAAAACCCAGCGTTCACATTAAGCTAAAAGAATATATGGCTTCAGTGAAAATGTCACAGAAATCTATCTTTGTTTCAGCCTCCATTAAATATGAGAGAAGTATCTGAGGAGTTTTGGAGCCCTGTGATGAGCCATGGTATCTTTCCAGACATTGACTTTTAGGACCATATTATAGATGTTTCATTGTCTCCTCAAAAGGCAACTTGTGCTATGTACTTGATAATAACAGAAATTCATTTTCTTCAAGCCATGGGGGTATATGGACTTGCTACCTAAGCACAGCTGGTGCAGAAAAGCACACCATGTTCTTCACGCTATTTCATTTTGTTCTTGGACCTACTACAGCTGCACAGTGGAGTGGAAAGAGCTTCATCTGTGTCTCCTGCCCTTCCCAGCACAACAAGGCAGATCTGCTTACTGCCTTCCTGGGAGTGACAAGCTCCTTGAGAACTCACAGGATCCAGGTGTGATCCTCTCTTTGTGCCACTTACACACTTTTTCCTGCTCTTGTCTTATGAGAAGAGCTCTCGAGCTAGTGTCTGCAATTTATATAAGGCAGTCTTTTTATGTCCTTTTGTTCCGCTGGGGAGAGTGCTGGGAACTAAGCCTTTTGTTCAAGAGTCCTGGTATTCTGGGATACAGATTCACTATGATTTGTGTGAGAAGCTGCCTCATCATTAGCCAGTAGCCTAGAAATCATTCTTAGCCAGACTGAGGTAGAAAGCAAGTCAAGTGCCTATTAATTTAACACATCCTTTAAGGCATTAGGGCAGTGTATTTGTCCAAGTGACAAAAAGCATAGATGAAGCAGTGTAGCAAGCAAGCAAGCTAGCTGTATAGAGAGTCACCTGCAAAGAACAGTCTGGGAGAAACAAGTAGGTTTTTTCTTCTTTTTTTTTTTTGAAGTCTTACATGTTTCTAGCTCGTTGGAAGTCATTCTTGTCCGACTTCCCTGGAGACAGCAGTGCTGGTTTCTAGGATAGATACTTTCCCTGCACTTAGCCTCCTTCTTCAGTCAGTGACCCAGCATGTGACTTGCAGTGGGGAGGGTCTTTACTCAGCCTTATGCTGCATTCATGTGCATACTCACAGCCTCCCTTCACACAGAGCTGTGCTCGAAAGAGATGGATATAGCTCATGATCATTTCTTATCTGAGCTCAGAGATGAACTAATGTTGGTGGGGTGCTGGTGGGTTTGGGAGAGCTGGCTCCTTCCCCTAGGGAACACCACAGTGGAGTAAGATGGGACCTGCCCAGACCATTCCCTGTTCTTATTTCCCCCTTACATTGATCACAGTAAACTGCAAGGAACCCCTCTGCTTGTAAATGGACCTAATATTAACCTTGTTTCCTGGGGGGGATTGTGACATACTGTTTTGCCAATGACCAGGCCCAACAAAAATGATAACACCAGCAGGTAGATGAACCAATATGCAGACTGTATTGTAGACAGAAATGTTACTATATGAATGACCACTGGGGGTACAAACAAGTCAACAAGCTCATACATGATCGACGCCACCCCCAACGATCCCACAAACAACATGACTCGGCCCACGACAGGTGGTACAAACAGAGACCTGAGGGTTCCCATAGTTGGCATGGGAAACAGCCAGACCAGCCAGTTAAACACGTAAGAAAAGGGTGTCCACATGGCAACTCTCACCCGATCGACCCGTGTTTGCAAAGGCCTAAACAGACCAGGGCCCAGCTCCAGGGAGAGTCAGGAGGTCTGCCCTGAACCAGGAAGCTCTGGGGAGTGCACTCCACAGACAGACACTCCTGACTCCCTGCAAGTGGTCCCAGCTTTTATCCCCGAGCAGACACCTGACCTTTGTCAACTCAATGCAGGACCCCTGGGGCTCATTTCCCTTCTGGCTCTCCCTGCAGGGCCGGCCGCACCCTGGGGGGAAGCTGTAAGGCAAACTCACCACCTCTGTATGAAGGGCTGTGGGAATCACTCATATGTCAACCTAATTCAGGGGCTCGGGGTTCAAACCCCAGCATTTCACATACTTTTCCCTATTAATAAAGTACTCTGAGATCTACAAAAGAAAAGCTACTGTAGTGGTATGAGGGAGCTGATGATAGAGACTAACGGAGTGCATGGCAGTCAAAAAAACAGTAAAAGAGTGCTGTATTAAAGCAGCCTGGATCTGTGACCTCTGCCAGGATAAGTCACATGCATGTTTTCTAAATTGAGGCTCTGATAGGAGTTGTTACTTCTCCTCCAGTGCACGGTGCTACCATCTTCATCCCCATCCCCAACCTATCTCCTGCTTTTTGCCTTTGAGAGGAACTACTTCTTCCCTCATGGGAACATGTCCTTCATGCCAGCGCTTCCCTGAAAGCTTGACCTGGTTCAGTTAAAGGTGTCTATTCACTCAAGTGTCATTAAAGCACAAGGGGCATCTCTCCAGAGACTTTCATGTGTATCACTCTATGTGTAAGTGCTATGTTGGCCTATATGGCCACAAATTATCATGGGGAATGCAGCAATAGGACTGCTCCAACATAGCGACCACACTGACGTGCTGTTTGTTCTGAAAGCAGCAGAAAGTGAAATAAGGTCAAACTGTTCTTTCTGTGAGCACTGTTCACATTGTATTGATTCAGTAATGTTTTGGGGCACTCCTGCTGCTTTGCATCTCTTTGATCTTTGCAATCACACAAGTTACAGCACAAACAGAACAGGGTCTGCAGGATATAATACTATGTTGTGTGCCTTTGTTTGCAGCCAGCATGACCTCATGGACAGGATTTCAGGTAGGTCTACAATACAAGAACCTTGGCTGTGTTGAGAAACAGGCACCGCAGAACAAAACCAGTAAAACCACTTGCTGTGTTGTTTTCTGGTGGAATGTCCTACAAAGGACTTGTGGCAAGGTATTTCAGGTAAACTTTGAAACAAATGAAAAATCTAGTCAAAATACTTAACATCTCAAATACAATATTGTGGGATTCTGGGTGTAAAATAAGCTTTGTACTGCCTTTGAAAGGCAGCTAGTCTTCAATACCTCAAGCTGGCTCATAACAGGAGCAAAATATGTCAGCATAGGTTCTTAGCAAATTTTAGGGAATTTTCCTTCTAAGTCATAAAGCAAAGAACCAAAAAGTGCCAGAGAAGTCCATAACCCAAGAATAGAAGACAGGTTTCTGTTCTTCACCACTGAGATACACCATGTATAAAGAAGAGGCATCAGTTGGTCACATCTCATCATATTCTCATTTTCAGGGGACACACCAAGATTTTCCAAGACCTGATACTTTACCCATCATCTGCTACATTTCATTTGCCACCCTGGTGACACACTTGCGCAGCGAAGAATGTGTTTGTGTCTGCACGCCGCAAAGCACCTATGACCTCGGGGGCCATGGAGAAGAGGAGGTGCTGGATCAGAGCAGCTGGCCATTGCCTCTTGGAGAAAAGAGCAATCCAGTGAGCTGTTTGGTGCCACTGGCAGCCATTGTCACCCATCCTTGGCCAGTCTGCTACATATTTTAGGGAAATCACTTAAAATGAAGTGATTTTCTTCATCTCTGAAGATGGTGTTCCCTATTCTCTTCAAAGTTTAATAGAGAAATAATTTCTTCTCCCTTGCATGGTTATCCAAAGTAAAATCTCAAAATGATGGGCTAAAGTGAACAGAAGAAACTTAACCTACAAAGGAAAGAGCAACTTTTCTTAATCCTCAGCCCAGCTTTGGAGGTAAAAGTGCCCTGAAGAGTAATACATGTACTAACTCATGAAACTCAGTGCTGGCAATGTCCTGCTTTTATAGGAAGGGTTGGCTTCTAGCTCAAAAGCTACTACCAATTTTAGATAGCATTGAACAAGAAGAATCACAGGCTCTCTGGTAGGCCATACCAGATCCCAGAGATGATTCTAGATGTTTTGAATTAAAATCAGCATCTTGGATTTTATCCACAGCTTGAAATGGTCAGGGTCTCCTGGGACAGAGGGGTGAAAGATGCAGGTGAAATTCAATTACAGAAGTGAAATTCAGACCCATGGGGCCACCTTGGGAAAAGTTTGGAGATCACCCTAGATCTCAGCTGACCTGGTACTCATACCGTTTGCCTTATTTGAGAGCAGTTTTCTGGCCTGGCTATGTATTGCCTTCTGCTACTGTGATCCAGTCCTACTGTAAGATAAGCACAGATAACTGAGACAAAGCCTGTATAGTAAGGCACGGTTGGAAAAGTGCCTAGATACGCGGAACACTCCTCTTTCTCCAGGAGCAGGTCAGGCTATCACAATACTTCTGTCCTGTTACGTACTTATATGACAAGTGGCAGCCGAGTCCCATCAGTCAGGTACACGGATATAATTGTCACATTTGCTTCTGGATGTTTTCCAGAAATGAGGTAGGTTATCTCAGTCCTGGCCACGGCAGGCATTGCCAGGTGGCTCTCACCTGAGGCCAGGACTCACCTGAACACTGAATCCTTTGTTCCACTGCCCTTCCTTGGGTCAAACAGGGAGCAAATAATCAGATCATTGTTCATTGACAGGCTGTTTTTCGTAGAACATGCCCAGAGGCACTGAGATCAAAAGGTTTGACAACAGGATATATTTTTTTTTTTTCCCAAATCTTCATCTAGTCTCCAATATTTTTGGTGTCACTAAAAGTACTAAGCTCCTAAATGGTGACAACCTTATGCAGTTTAACTTCATGAGTGTTTTACTCTAAATAGAGTATATGTCCAGGGATAGGTAAAAAAAAATATTGATGCCCTTTGTTTGGAAAACACTTTGCTTGTGGACTCACAGCAGAATTGCTTTTCCTCTCACTGTCAGACCAGTGAGGACATCTGGAACGTGCATGCTCTTGAAAACTGCTTCCTACTAAAAGCCAAACAATATGGCTCATTTGCACCAGGGTATCAATAAATGCACTCATTTATCAGCTCTCTAACAGTGTAGCTGTGTTGTGGTTTAGCCCAGCAGGCAGTTGAACACCACACAGCTGGTCTCTCACTCCCCGTGCAGTGGGATGGGAGAGAGAATCAGAAAAAACTTGAAACTTGTGGGTTGAAATTAGGAAAGTTTAACAGGGCAGTGGAAAACAGTGATGATGAAAGAATATAGAAAACAAGTTATGCCAACACGTTTTTGGAGTTAACTGCATGTTAAATCTGCATTTATGGACAACCATAAATGCAGTTAACTGCATGAATGTTTTACCCTAAATAGGATATATGTCCATGGATAGATAAAAAGGCATAACTGGGTCAACTCCCCCCAGATTTATTGTTCAGCATGGCATCATATGGTATGGAATATTCCTTCGGCCAGTTGGGATCAGCTGTCCTGGCTGTG
>NW_008591737.1:32594-33636 GCF_000691845.1 Merops nubicus | reverse complement strand
CGACACCTGCTCTGCCCCTGGCGGAGCGCTGGGGCTGCCCGCCCGCCCCCACGCCCGAGCCCTGCCGAGCCCTGTGCCAGGGCAGAGGGGCAAGGCGCAGGGGGCAGGAAGCCACTGGTCCTGGTGCTGGCCCCTGGGAGACACTAGAAGGCAACAGAGACTTGGGAAATCCCACCATGCATGGCACTGAAGGGGATTACCCTTCTTGGACTCCATTTACAGAACCAGATTTTCTGGGCATCCTCTCGCAAGACAGATGTAAACTGCTACCATCTGCTCATTGCTCCCATGGCTGTGCAAGATGCAAAGTTGTGACAGGGATGCCTGCATGGGCCAGCAGTCACCACCCAACCCAAAGGGAGATGCAGGGTTGTAGTGTACAAAGGAAATCATGCAGAAGGGCCACTGTCACAGCAGGTTTTGTTTGTAATGCTGACAACCATTTCTGGTTCTGAAATATTCATATACTCCCTGGCACCTCACCCAGATAAATGTGCTTCACTGAACCCCAGTAAGCACAGAGTTATGGATGTGGCTGGTCCTGGAAGAGAGTGAGAGTCCACTGCCAGGCCTCAGATCTACTTGTGCAGGGGAAGGAAGAGCGACAAAACAAAACCCCCACAGTAGTCATGCTGATGTGGCAACAGGCTTCTGCCTGGGCTCCAGCCCCAGGCACCAGCCAGCCAGCAGCTCGGTAAAACCCGGGTCATTTTCCCTCCACTGATTTTGTTGGCAACATAATAATCGGTGTGGGCACGTCTTCCCACGCTCCAGACACACCTTCAGTTTGCCATTTAGAGGTACCAGCAGGACCACCGAGCTTCACAGACACAGCCACACAACTGTGCCCTTGGCTGGAGAGAAAAAAAGCAACACCAAAAAAATCTTCCGTGGGAGAAAAGCCCTAGAGAGAATCCACAGCACTAAATGTGGGAAAGTCAGGTTCTCCTAAATGCTCCCCATCCTGGTCACTAGTGTCCCTGCCTCTGCTTTGCCACTGTCCATGGCACATGCTCACCCTGGAGCCAAGCAAGCCAATGGC
>NW_008591737.1:0-32563 GCF_000691845.1 Merops nubicus | reverse complement strand
GCTGGGCTGCTGGGGGCAGGGCTGGTTGTGCTGCCTCTGCCACAAACTCCAACCAGAGACAGAGGAGCTGGCATTCCACACATGGCAAATCCACACAGGACAGCAGCACTGCTCAAGTTATTTGTTTTTATGGACAGGGACACTGAAGGCAGACTCTGAATTGTCAAGTCCCTCTTAGAATGCAGAATGTTCTAAAAAAAAAAAAAAAAGGAAAAGCAAAGCAATTCGGAGAGAAAAAAAAAGGATGGAAATATCTATCATTCACCAACCCTGACAAAAAACAAACCCTGGCAGCAGCCTCCTATGCGATGCCTTGTTTATGCCAATGCTGGTTGCAGCTCCTGTTCGGATCAGAAGCACAACAAATTGTCTGTTTCTCTGAATCCAGCAGACTCTGATAGCTAGTGACCATGCTGACAGAGCCCATTGCCTGCATTTGAATGGGAACGATGAATAGGAGAAACAGCCACGCTTGAACACATACAAGATTGTTTTTGTAAATCCAAGACTGTATTTACAAGTTCCAGCTTTTAAGGCCAGGGTATTTTATTTACTGTGCTGTTTTTTGAGTGGTGAAAAAGCAGGAGAGCAATCCATCTGTCTGAACTGGAAGCTTCTTATAAATAAACAACAATAAAAAAACAACACACGAAATTCATTTTGCCCACTTCTGTTTTGTCAGAGTCCCCCCCCCCGAACCTAAATCAACAAGAGCTCAGGCTGCAGTTTGTGAGTAAATTTCTTTCAGCTGAAACAAACAAAAATAGGCAAAGATAACCATCCTCCTTATACTTTATGCACAGTAATGCAAGTTATTTTCCACTCCATTTAGACTTTTCACCTTCCTTTCATTTACCCTGTTTTTTACAGTTCAATAAATATTTTTCCAAGCTCCACTTGCCAAACAAAAGAGTTTAGCTTCAGCGTTACTCCTCTGACAAATATCCTTATGGTGTTGCACATGTGAGCCATTGATAAACAAATTAAAATTCTCTCCCAGCTCAGAGCTCAGCTGGCCCATTTCATCTTGCGGTATGGGTTTGTAAAGGTCTGGGTGTCTGTCATCCTCCCCTAACCTTGTCTTTGTCAAAGGGATACAAAAGCCTGCACGCTCGGGGCCTTACGATACTGATTAGTGTGAGTGACAAAGTGGAGTAGCAAGTCCACTCAGCCCTTCATAATAAATCTATCAAAGAGTAATAGAATTCCATCAATTCTGCATCATCCCCGAGGGTCGCTGTGCTGGGATGGAAAGTGTGTTCCGCTGGGATTGTACAACTGTTATTATTCAATTACACTCTTTTCTTCCTAGTTAAAGACCATGATATCATTATCACTTAATGAATACATATAATTGGATCTGGACTCTATGTTTGGCTGATGAATACCACTCACTATTCATTCAGTCTCAGCTCATCTTCTGACCATTTATTATAGACTTTTGGCTGAAAACCATGATGACAAAGGGAATTTGAAATTAGCTGAGATTTCATTCAATGCTCAGTTAGACACAAAGGCAAAATACAATTCTGACGCATAAATGAGGCTGAGACCACACAGAAAAGTTTTGCCTAAAAGTTAATGACTGTTCATTTCCACATAAACACACAGAGGAAACCGCAAAGATATTTTTTAAGACCGTCTTGTAACTTTGTGAGCAAACAGAGATTTTCTCCCTCTCTCCCCCAAACTGGAAAAAAAAATTGTCTCAGAGGTAAATACCAGATCATTCAAGTTGGTACTTTATTTCCCAACTTAGGCAAAATATTAGCTTTAAAGGTGTCGTTTGAGGCCATTATGATCTTCAGTTCAGCCCTGCTAAGCCAAACACCATTTTATGATTAAATAACATTTAAATCTGACAAAGCAAAAGTGCTTTCTATACAGTATATTTATTACACCTAATATCGAGACCATCATTAAGTTTCATCAACCAGCGTGCCCCCAAAGGAAACTAGCCCTCCTATTCATATTGTTGGGAGTAAATGTAGCATACCTCCTTTGGATCACTGGTGAACAGGCCACCTCATTAATCCTAGTTAGTAGATGCTGCTGGGCATGTGGAACAGCCAAATCCAGATGCTACCCACAGAGCCTCTCCAGGCAGTTAGGGAATCACAGAGTACCACCTCAAGCCCTCCATACATCACTTCAAATTAAATTTACATTAAGTGCTACTCCATCAGAGCCAGGAGAAGCTGACATCTTTGGAAAATGCAGATGATAATCCATTAAATCCTATTATATACATGTCTTCTAATTTTACTTAAGCTCATGCATACCAAAGTGTGAGTTTGTGTTAAAAATTAAAGACCCTTTTACTAGAACAAAAGACTTTATGAACTGTTGACTTTGGGAGGGTTTATTACAGGATCAGGCTATTCTGTCAAGACAAGTAGACCTTTTTTTTTTTTTTCCTGTAAAATTTCTGGTTAATCATTTGTTCCTGGGATCTTTTTTCAAACGCACAATGTGTCTTGGCTATTTCCATCTCAAACTCTTTGTTCTCTGAAATAGGAGTGCAGCCTCTTTAACTTAATCAAATGTTATGAATGAAACAGTGGGACGCATATTGTCTCCTTTTGCAATTAAGAAAATATTTGCTGGCAGCTTCCAAACTGGCAACAGTAAGAAGATGCTATAAAATCACCACAGTGAAAAAGCTGAAGATTTAATTGCCCTATTACCACATATGCTAATCCCTTTATATTTTCATAGTCCTTAGTCACAGTTACTTTTACTTTGAAGGTTCTCTTCTAATTTCATAGCAATGATCTTATTATTTTTGATTCAAGGTACTTAAATTTTTATCTTTAACTACTGTATTTTATGTTTATGTTTCTGTCTGATTTACTTCTCTGCAATACCTAAACTGAAACTGAAAATACACAGATTCCTCAAAAAGATAATTATTATTTCAGATATTAGACAAAGTATAAGAAAACATATCGGGAAATAAACCACACACATAGACATATACACACACAATTCGTTTAAAAGCGATTTATCAAACCTTTAAAAAGGTGTTCGGAGCTTGGGTTTCAGGCTTAGATTTGCTTTACCTTTCAAGTAATTTCTTTCCAAGTGTTTCACTCTATGTCTGTTTTATGGTACCTGTAGTACACGTGTGTTAGTTTTTAACTGTTGCCACTCTTGGCAATGGAAAAAGTGATGGGGCAGATTGTCATCTAGCACAAGTAAGTGTCACACCATAAAATTCAAGTGGATTAGTAAACTGAAGTTTTTGAAGGGGGTACTTCTGATTTATGCAAGCTGAGGGTGCTTCCACACGTTCTTTTTTGCCATAGAAGTGAGAAGTAGCCCGTGTTTAGAGCCTGGGTTGTTCCGTTTTGCCTGCCCAGTCTGGACAACACCTACCTGAGCTGGTACTACCTCGTGTGCAACTCCGGGTGCTGTGGCAGTGGGCAGCAACACACTTTGCATTGAATGGTTAGCTCACTAAAGCTTTAGCCCAGCACACGGTCTAATGATTTAGGGGCTCCCATTCATCAGGGTTACATTACCCAGATTATTGCTTCATAATATTCCCTATGATTTGAGAAGCTTGACACCACATATGGGGCAGCACCTCTCACAGCAGCGAAGGGATCTGGTATAAAAGGCTATGGCACAAAGTGGAGCTGTGGTTATCGTGGTCTTTATAAATAAATGCAGAAGTTGCTACTTTTTGCACCATTAGGAAGCATTTCTGAGGAGCTATTTTTGGAACTGGATACAGCCTAGGTTGGGGTTTCCTGAGACCTCTTCAAATCACCATTAACATGGATGCACAGGATCCTCCTAAAACATTCATTTTTCTTTGAACTTCTACACTGTATTTTGCAGATAATGCTATTTGGGTTAGGGTAAATGTAGCTCACTGTTCTCTGTTACAAAACATCTTCACCATCTCACAGAAGCAATCTATCAGCCTGGAACTAACTAGCTATTTCCTTTAACTCTGGACATCCCTAGCTCCACCGTTAATGCACCATCCCACTAAGAAAATATCATATAACATCTATCACTTCAACTTTCTTATTTCATTTTTAACAAAAGGACAGAAGTTGTTATTTATTTGCATCTGACGGGTCAAATTTTGTTTCCAGAATCAACACTAACTGGTAATTGAATTGGATTATTGAAAACCCAAAACTGATTTTAATTACTAAGTTATACTTAAGAATTAAAAGGAGTCTCTGAAAGATGATACTAAGTATGCAAACAAAGCAACACACTGAATTTCATATGAAAAGCTATGGAGCACAAGGCAGGATCACCCTTTTTAGTTCTGTATTTTAGATTGCCTTTTCCTAAAGAGGAATCAGCCAGACATGAGCATAGCAGCAAACAAAATCCTCAGCTCCACTGTGGAACTCACAGCCCAATCTCCATGCCTAATTTCCACCAGAACAGAACAGAAATAGTTTAAGATATTTCCAGAACCTGGCACCTGAAAAGTTTCTGAAAAAGCATTAGGCCTATTAAAAGAGCCATATATAAAATAATGAACAACTTTTTGACAGTACCCATGAGCAATAATCTACTGAGGGAATCCCAGGCACAACCAAAACTTACCTAATGCTGGTCTCAACCCTGCATCTGAAAAGGGGCTTCAAAGGCACAGTGATGGCTAAAAGGATCCTTAGAGAGAGGCAACATTGCCCCCGATGAAAAACGTTCCTGTTAAAGCCCTGCTGATGGGTGTGAATCTCATCACGACATGGAACTCCCCAAAACAAAATGAAATTTCAACCTTAATCCTTCTAGAAAGAATAGCCACCATCTGAGGGCTTATCTGAACAACTCAAGGCTGTGTTACCACAGCTTGCCACCTGGCCTGGAGGAGCTCCTCCTTCCTTGTTCACAGTAGATGCAGTATAACAGCACATAATTTAGCCTAATTTGAGCCAAGTAAGCCCCCTCAGTCTCCATTTGCCACAGAGCATGGATGTCCCTCACGACTGCACACGGCTCAGCCCCCAATGCTCACCGAGTGTCCTTAAGTTGGGAATCCAGAAGCTGAGAGCTCAGGGCAGCTTGTGACACTGTCACATCATGATCATCTAGGGCAGGGAACATCTTTTTGCTCTCTGTTTGCTTAGCACCTAGCAAAATAGCTCACGTTAGAGGCTCTTCCTCATTTCTTTCTAACTTGCCACCAGTTCATACAACTGTCTGCCAGCTCCTTCTCTTTCTGTGACTTCCTAGAGGAGGAGCTGAATGTTACTATTTAGATGCAGAACCACTTGGAGATTAAGGCAGCACAAAGGTCCCAGAGCACTAGACACAGTACATACATACAAACAGCGAGAGGTAGCCCTTGCCCTTAATAACTTACAGTCCAAATAAACAAGACAGACAGAAGGTCAGAGAGGAAAGAGAGGCACAAAGAAGTGACGTGATTTGCCTGCAGTCACCTAGTAGATGATTGGCAGAGTCAGGATTAGACTAATAGATCACTGAATCAATCCACTGACTAAACATACTGCTTCCCATTATTTCTTGGGAGGCAAACCAGGAAGAATGATCTCACTCGGCTAAGAGCCATAATAAAAATAACAGCAGTACTGAGGGCAAGTTCAGAGCTTTCTACATGATGTGCTGTGGATCAACTGGTGGAGAGGCTGCTCTCTCCACCACCATATTTTGAATTGTCTTCACGGCAAGAATGATGGAAGACAGAGGACTGGCTGACAGTACTGAATAAAACTCCATGTAAATTCCCCTTATGAACATCTGATCAGTATTTATATGGGCATAAAGGGTTATTTATTTCCCTGTCTCCATGAATGATTTACATGCTACTCTCCATTTTTATAACGCACCCGCTCGGGCTTCAGGAGGAATGTACTCTGACTGGCTTTTTTTCCAAAGAAACAATTTCACACAGAGCTGGAGCCAGGATGCTGCATGGGGGTGGAAACATTTCAAGTGGTTTTAACTGTCTTTCACAGTAGCCATTTTCCTCCCTCCATTCCACTTCTGACCCTTCTTATTTTTTTTTTACTTTTTTCACTGATTTTCATCTTCCTGTATGTCCCTGTAGTCTCCAAACTCCTTCACTCAGTCTGTCAGTAGAATCTCCCACTTTTATGTGACATCTTTTAAGGATGAGATTCAGGAAAGGCTGCAGAAGTTTTAACAATAATCTCTCAGCAAATGGGACTGTGGTGCCTAAGAGCTCCCTCTGGTTCTTCAGCTCTCGTGCTAGCTCAAGCTGTGCCAGTATCACCTCTAAGGGTTTTCCTACCCGAGGGCCCGGGTTAAACTTTTGAGAACTCTCATTCCACACCAAACTGAGCTCAGAAGTTGAGAATGATTCGCTCTGAATCTAGATCCGGTTTTGTGGTTTATAAAGGGCAAAATCAAAATTTGGAGCAATTCCTGATACAGAGTTTACAGTTCAGCCAAGTCTTAGTATTTTCCCTGAGTTTGTTTCCTTCTCCCTGCTAAATGTGCATATAAAAAGAAGCTGAACAATGTGCTGAGGAACATTACAGATAGATTTTATATGGGACTTCTAAGGCAATTTGCCTTCAAATCCTGGGCAGTTGAGTGGGAATTCAGTTTGAGGGAGCACATTTTTTCTCACACTTCCAGAAATACCAAATATAGTGGATGGAATCCCATTCAGCTGAATTTAATATCTGGAATGAACACACTAAATACTCTTACAAAGTGTTGGACAAAGATTTATCACTTAAGCATCAAAGAAAATCCTTTAGAAGAGGCCATCTTTTACCAACCTGTAGCTCTACGACTTATTCTCTGACCCTTCATATTCAGCCCCCAACATCTTAAGAAAATATGGCTACATTATCTTCATTAGGACTTCTGGACTTGTCCTGGTTTGCTAATGTTTTCCATTGGTCCACATTTCTGTAGCTGTGTTGCAGTATTACATTATTTTCAGAGTGAGAGTGAAATGCATTCAGTGATGAAAATAACCCAAACACTAAGGAAACTAAAATATAGAGCTACATATCAGACAGAAATGTATGGTGCACACTACCTGTCTTGTCAGCTTTTCTTGGTCTGCTATTCAAAAACTTCCAAGATCAAAATCTTCTCAAAAAGAAGACATCAGGGTCAGCACTGGGGCAAAAACTTCAGTAGAAATTTGCAGTTGTGCACCACCTAAAACAAGGAAAACAGAGTTAAGGCTTTGTTACCTGGGTCCCTCCTTGTGCAAACATTAGACCAACGTCAGAATACCCAAAAGATGACTCCCACTCATAGCAGCCTCTTCCAATTTTTTTTAAAGCTATTCTACAGTCCTGACTCTCAAAGGCAATAACTTTGTCACAGCATAAAGCCCTGGGCAAGAGTTTGAACTGGTGGAGAGTAACAAGTTTACACCATTTTTGAGGAGAGGGAATCTCCCCTCACACCCTCAGGCCACTAGGTCAGCCGACATTTTATCCAAATCTCCATGCAGCTCAGAGCCTACCCCAGCACAGGGCAGTCAGATACCTGAGGGACACCTCTGCCAGTCACCAGATGAAGCTATCTTTATGGCCAGGCTCCATTTATACCTCCTCCAGCACTGGCTAAAACAGGGTGGGCAAACCAGCCTGGAACCAGCAAGCCACGGCAGACTCTTCCCACAGGGGCCCTCTGGCACCCAACATGGCGCCAGCCCGCCTCAGCTCCCTCAGCCTGCCACCTCCCCTCAGGGGCGGCCAGGCTGTGTGCAAGCACGCGATTGGTCAGGAGCACCTGTCCTCGCGTGGGATTGGTCAGCAGCAGACAGATGGCGGTCTAGGATTGGCTGCAAAGGAAGTGCTTTCCCGCCTCCCTGCTGGCCCTCAGAGGAGCATGAGGGACTCGGGGCTGGGGGCTGGAGAGCAGGGACGGGGGACAGGGACAGGGATGGGGTTATCCAGCACCTCCTGTCACCAGCTTCTTTGCCATCCCTGTGCTGGGACCACTCTGGCCATGTGCTGAGGCAGAAATAATTTGGGATAACATTCCTTGGGATGAGACCTCTGCTGCCCAGCCTGTTCCTTCAGGCAGGCAGACATGGCATCCCCCTCATCTGGGCGTACACCGCCTCCTCAAGGCTTTATCCGATTAAATTCAGTGGAGCTCAGCCACCCCTCTGCAGAGAGCCTGGTTACTGAGGCTGCGGATCTGCTCCGGGCCATCAGAATCAGCTGCTCTGGCTCTGGGCTTTTTGGTGGCCACAATAAACTGGCCAAACCCACAACAAACTGGCCAAACCCACAAGCGGCCCAGTCCCATGCTCTGCGTTTCCTGACGGGGCAAAGCAGCATCGTTTGTGTCACTGTAGGAGCCATCAGTGATCATTCTGGTCCCGTTAGCAGAAGAATTTTCTAATTAATAAATTTAAGAGGCTGCAAGCAGAAGAAATTGCAAATCATCGCCCCTTTTGGAAGGGGGAGTTTGTTTGGCTGCTGCAATGAGATTTTAATGTTAATGACAACAGCTTAAATTACCATAGCAAAAGTAAGGCCAAATTTTATGCAGGCAAAAAAGTGAGCAACCTTCTCTAAAATCTTTCACATGGGTACAACGGCATTTTCACCTTCCTCGGGCTTCCCCAGTATGTGTTTGGTTGGCCAGCTTCCCTCACTGGGAACCTGGTTTTACTAACATTTTCTCACAAAACAAAGAAGAAATTATCATAAACAAAGATTACATTTATTTTAACACTGAGCTTTTCACCAGCATTTAACCTTTATGGGGAATCAAATTATTTTTTTCCATGACTAAGAAAAATCTAGTGATATATAATTAAAATAACAAAGAAGAGTCCCATTCTATACAAGTGTAATTATGTTCATGTGGTATCACTGTAATTGAAACACAGAAGATGTTTCAGTCTGCATTAAAAGAGAATTTCTTTCAGTGGGTTTCCTGAAGCTCATTAGATATTCCCTGGCCTATTCTCCTAAGTAATTAGATTTTAACAGGATTTTCAACAGATCAGAGCAATCTCTGTGGGTGCCAATAGGAGACTCTCCCTCTGGCCTTACCAGCAGGGCAGCATGGATAACATCCAGGCTGGGAGTTAATAGGACAATTACTGGCCTCTTTTAAATGAGTTACATTAATGCACTTAAGCTAAATGGCTCTGCATATGATTAAATATTAACATCTGCAAAATATGAAACCATGATATGCAATCAAGTTTTGTTGTTTTAATTTCCCAAATGCCGGATTTCATTGGTGTATGTAAATGTGCATTGGATAGTGTATGTTAAACTTTCAAAACACAGATCAACGCTATTTGCGAATGGTTCTTCTGGAGCTACTTAGTTAAACGTCTTAAAATAGCACAAGGCAAGAGGAAATTATTGAAAATTATATTAAAAAAAAAAAAAAAAGGCAAAAAACCCCAACCTTCAGTTTAAATGCTTCAAAGTGAGCCAGGTCACGATTTTCATTTTAAACAACAGAAATCAAAATTTTTAATTCATTACCCAACAGTTTCCAAGCAAGAACAGGCAAAAGGGCAGGAACCAGCTGAAATGTTAAATGGCACACAGACAGAGTGGATGCATGCTGAAGTGGATAATGTTTTTAGAAGATAGTTTGGTGTGCACTGCCTAAGGCTTCTTTGCATTATAAGACAAGCTATGGGTTTCTTTCCTCCCATTCCTGCACTGTGCACATCAAATTAACAGAATTTTGAATGCCCACGCACAGACACATGCGTGTGCACACACATATACCTGCAGATGTGGGGGGAAACTCTAACAAAGGATGAGGAAAAGGCTGAGGTAGTTAACATCGTCTTTACCTCATTCTTTACTAGTAAGACCAGTTGTTCTCCAGGTGTTCAGCACTCTGAGCTTGAAGACAAGGCCAGGAAGCAGAAGAAAGCCCCCATAATCCAAGGGGAAATGGTTAAGTGACCTGCTACACCACTTAGACACAAGTCTGAGGGGCTGGATGGGATCCACACGAGGGTACCGAGGGAGCTGGTGGAAATGCTCACCCAGCCACTTTCAGTCAGGGACGGGTCCTGCACTTGGGTCACAACAACCCTCTTCAACACTCCAGGCTTGGGGAAGAGTAGTTAGAAACTGCCCATCAGAAAAGGATCTGGGGCTGTTTGGTGACAACTGGCTGAAGATGAGCCAGTGTATGCCCAGGTGGCCAAGAAGGCCACCAGCATCCTGGCTTGGATCAGCACTAGGTGTGGTCAGAAGGACTAAGCAGGACTAAGCAGGGATCATGCCACTGTACTTGGCACTGGGAAGGCCACACCTTGAATCCTGGGTTCAGTTTTGGGCTCCTCCCTCCAAGAAGGACCTTGTGTGGCTGGAGCACATCCAAAGAAGGGCAACGAAGCTGGGGAAGAGTCTAGAGCCCAAGTGTGGTGAGGAGCAGCTGAGGGAGCTGGGGTTGTTTAGCCTGGAGAAAAGGAAGTTCAGGAGAGACCTTCTCACTCTCCACAACTCCCTGAAAGGACCTTGTAGCAAAGTGGGGGTCAGCCTCTTCTCCCAAGGAACAAGTGATAGGACAAGAGGAAACAGCCATAAGTTGCACCAGGGGAGGTTCAAGTTGGAGCTGAGGAACAATTTCTTCCTCTGGAGGGTTGCCCAGGGATGTGCCAGGCTGCCCAGGGCAGTGGTGGAGTCCCCATCCCTGGAGGGGTTTAAAAGCCTTGGAGATGTGGTGCCCAGGGACATGGTTTAGTGATGACCTGACAGTGCTGGGGGAATGGTTGGACTTGATAATCTCAAAGGTCTTTTCAAACATAAAGGATTCTATGATGCCATGATTTATATGTAGGAAGGGATGTTTGATTTATTAAGCAATTTTGTCACCACACATTCAAAGGATTGAGTGATCATATTGACACACCTTTAATTTCTAAAATAGTGAACTAGGACTTGATGGAGTCTATAAGAAAGTTGATTCCTGTTGAGGAAAATATTCAAGTACTAACTCGCATTGACACGCGTGACGGGGAGGAGGAAGGTGTGAGCTCTGTGACCATATCACTAAGACGTGCCCCACGTCATATTTATTTGTTCTGCATATCTCGTCTGCTCACTGGCCTTCTGCCCTGTCCATGCTAACCCTAAACTCTGCTTACACATCTGCTGCCTAAGTCCTCTCTGCAAGTTGACTCAGTTACCCAGACCTGCTCCAGCCCTTTGCAACACGCTCACAAAATCATCTGACAGGATAAGTAAATACAGCTTTTATATGTGGACTGGGAACACGCTCACTTTGCAACAAGACAGGCTGCCTACTGACCTTTCTCCACTATTTCCCCAAATCCTTCCTGTGTG
The DNA here is from genome assembly GCF_000691845.1 of Merops nubicus. NCBI lineage: Eukaryota > Metazoa > Chordata > Aves > Coraciiformes > Meropidae > Merops > Merops nubicus. Next base: position 21,290 of record NW_008591737.1, on the reverse strand, counting down.
GAAGGATTTCTTTTTCTCACTAAGAGTTTTTCCTGTCAAACCTTCTGAATGTTCCTTGGATTTCATGATCAGCAAGGACTGCACAGCACAGAGGCACTTCTACAGCTCCATCTTAGGCTCCAGAAGTTAATGATGTCAGCAATATGGAACACATCCTTGCCAAAGTAGTCTACAAATATGAAATGATTATTCACTGCAAGTCTGCTGTATGGCAGAGAAATATTACCACTGTCTTTCAGCTGGGAAACTAGAGCAGAGGTTAAGGCCCAAATCCTTCTAAATCCCTGTGAAATCAAATGTGAGGATCTGGTCTGAAGAGGTTTGTCCAGTGCCCCAAAAGTTGGTAGGGAGCTGGGATAGGCAGAAATTCCTGGCTTTCAGATGTGAATTCGGACCAGCAGAAACTGTCTTAGCATGACTAAGTCCACGGAGTCTGAAGGAGGATTAACAGCCCAGTCACAGACTCTCTTGTTTCATCCTACGACGCAAATTTACCCTGTGTCATAACTACCAAGCACTGTGTGATGGAACTTAATTTGGGATACTGTGCAGTAATGTCTCTAGGAAATAGAAACAGCTACTCCTGCTGGGTAGTGAGGGCTGATGACAGAGCATGTCATCAGGTGCCTCAAACTATGTCTCTTTAGGAAAAAAAAAAAAAAATTAAATGTCTATCCTCTTTCTTTGCCCAAATTCCCCAGACTTTCTGACCAGCTCTAGCCATGCCATGGTCTGAACACATGCCCCAGCCACAGTGCACGCTTCCAAGAGAGGCAACTGACCCTGTCTGCCTCGGGTGACAGCACTGAGCTGTCACCATCTGCTATCTGGAAACGCTGCCATGAGAGCTGGCCCTGCCACAGAAGCCTCCTCACAAATCTGGTGGAGAGACACAAATGTTCACGTGGTGCAGGAGCTAATCATGGCAGCCTTTGGAACCACGATGGAAAATATTAGTGTAACAGCATGACGGGAATGGGAAACAAAAGAGAAAAAGAGACATAAAATTGGAATATGAAACTCAGTAAACATGGAGAAATTTTAGCCAGTGATGCTATTATTAACAACACGCAGGCTTGTGATCACCCAGGAGTTAACCCAGGCAGGCTCCCATGAAAAGCATTATTATGAATGCCATGAAAAGTGGGGCAGATGATCAGTGCCCACAGTGAAGCTTGTCTGACACTTGCCATTGTATAAATCTGCTTTCAGTTGCCCATATCTTTGGTGGCCTTTACCCATTTGAGATGAAATGTCCCATGATGACTGTCTGCCTCAAGCTGTACTATCCTCCTACATTTCAGGACAAAAAAAAAAAAAAAAAAAGAGAGGATTCACATCTTCCTTAAGACAAGGCACAATATTTTATTTTGCCCACATTAAAAGGAATCTCATGACCATCTCATTGAGGAGATCTCACTTCAGTATGGTTTGTACCTCAAATTTGGCTGCAAGGCTTCCATTCCTTTTGGGAATGAACTCTTGACTCTTCTCACAAAAACTGTCTAGATTTGGTCAAGTTAAAAAAAACTTTTTAAAGACCTCTAGAGAGTTCAGTGCTTCTCCAGACTGAGAACACCACAGGGCCTCAATCAGCAGAGTCCACATCAAATAAAGCATGATGGGTGGGAGAGGGTGTAGGCAGGAGAAAGCGCCTGTTTATACAGCCATTGATGTTGAAAGGCTTTGAAAAAACAGGGACAGTCTGTAAGAGTTTTGGTGTGAGAGGGTCACACAAGCTCCCCATTTGCACTCTGGATCAGTGCATCACACTTAGCTGCACCCCATCCCATCTCTTAGGCTTGGCTCTAATATTCCAGCTCAAAATATCTGACTACTGAGCTCAGCGTTTGCCAGCACTGAGCAAAACCTGCCACAGGATATTTGGTTGTTGAAGGGTTGAGCCTCAGACCTGGGAGGACTTTTGCTGTATGACTCACGTAGGTACCTTTGTGTCACCCACTATAGGGCTCAGAGCAGTGCCACCTCTGGATATGGCAGATAAAGGAGGATGGTCCTTGCACACTGGAGAGGACCTCTCTGCCCCCCAGAGCCAGCTGGCATGAGCGAGCACATCTGGGTGTCCATTACAGCTTCAGAAGGTCCCTGTGATGCCATCTGTGATCTGGCCCAGCATGGCTTTTACAGTACCATAAGGGTGCTTTTATGAGATTCACCTCTTGCAATGTGAAGGTTTTTATTAGAAACACGCCTTCCTCTCTGTCATTTATGATAAATAATGTTTATTGATGTTCACTTCTTTCAGTGAAATAAAGTGTCAAACAGCACGTCGGTATTTGCCAATTTTCTTTTCACATTTCATGTTATGTGCTTTTTATGTTACATGCCTGATTAAAAATTTAAACATTGTCACCGTCAGTGCTAAAATACGTTGCCAGAGCATCTCTAATTATGCTTCCTTGTCTGCTCTGAGCAGGGACTGACATTTCTGGGTCAAGATGTGGTTGTTGATATGCAGCACAGGAAGTATCCAATAGCCACTTGCTGAAAAATAGCTCCTTCTCTCTCGCACAATTATGGTACACAATGCAGAGCAGGTACCCGGGGGAGACCGCTCGTGCCATGGTAATTCCTGGCTCAAGAGGCCTCGTCCACTTTCTGCACATCATTTTGGTTTGCAGTCGATTAACCCAAAATAAAAACAGAGCCAAAAACACTCTGGCTGGAGAGCAAACCCCCCTCGTGGAGCTGTGCCAGCAGGGGAGGTGGGCAGGGGCCCCAGCCTGCTCCCAGCACCGCCCTCACTGAAGCAGCAGCCTCAGCTTTGGCCTTTCAGGAAGGTGATGACCTGAGCTTCACCTCAGGCCCAAACTCTGTTCATCCTCCTGGGTGTGCTGACTACATGCTCAGGCTCCCCACAGCAAGAGGTGCTGGGGGTCCCCATTTTAGACAGGCCTTGGAAGAGTCACCCCCTTTGAGAAGAGGCCTTGCTCTATGCATGCTGTGCAGTAGCGAGCACGGTTCCTTCAGCAGATCTTTCCACTTATCTTCTCAAGAGAAAGCAAAAATATGGAGTCATCTTCAGGTTTTTCTTCCACTACAGACACATCCAAACCAAAAGTCCCATTTCCACTTGGTTAGCCAACATCTGGGAACAGGTTTTTAGGAAGAGCTTCTTAAGCGTGCCACATATATCTGATTTAATTTCTGTGACAGTTTGTTTCTCAAGTCCATTTTCTGACACACAGAGGAACCCAGGCTGGTCTGCAAAAATTCACCAGGCTGTGCTAAGCTGTGGAGCGGGGCATCTAACAACACAACTGACCTCCAGGAGGAGCCTTTGTACATATAAAAATGCCAACAGTGATATACGCTGCTGGAAATATGGCTATTAAAACAACCTTACAATATTTGCTACATTTGTTTGCAACGGTGGTGCACAAAATATCGTTAAAACCGGCCAGGTTTTCCAAAGGAATCAATATTCAGAAAATTCAGCTGTCCTCCTTGGGAGCTGATGGTAGATGAACAGTTATGAAATCCAGCCATAATTTATTGCGAATGTTCAAATTAGTTAAAAGGTGATATTATATATGGCTCAATGTTTCATCAGCACTTTAAGGAGTGTCCTTATTTGACCCATTAAATGCACATTGTATGGACTGATACGTTCCACAATATTGTAAAAACCCTTTCCTGTTGTTGCCAGAGTTTTCTTGCATTATTTGCTCTCAGAAGTATTACCCTTTTCCCTTTGGAAAGAAGAAATAAGAAAAAAATGAAATGAGGCTCCAAATTTACAAGCAGCCATTGAAATTCCAGAGGCTTTAGTCATCTTCCCAGCCTTTTCTGAAAACACTGGGATTATTTTATACATCATTTTGGATATAGTGTCCTTAATTTGTGACCACCAGCTAGATGACCCTGACTAGCACAGAAGCATTGAAGGAAAAAGTGTATCTGGCTAGAGGGAATTTACAAACAGATGCAGGACCAGCTACAGCTGTTCGATTTAGCTGTGCTGAACCTGGTTTTAAGTGCAAAAAATAACAACCCTAGCAAAACACAGACAAACCTGCAGCTTTCAGTATCAAAAATGTGTGTTTAGGTAGCCTTTTCCCCTTAAACATGCTGCCTTATCACATGTAACATTTCTGGTGCATGCAGCACCGACATGCCAAAGTACCTTTCAGATTTCTGAACTTGAGTGGTGTGTCCATCTCTTACAGAAGGAAATACACACTGTCACCATCCTGCTGTATGTTAAACCATATTTTGGATACTGAGCACTGATATATCTGAAAGCAAGGCTCAAATACAGGGTTAGGACTGCAAAAAGCTTTCAAGAGAAAACACCTGGGCTTCTGCATGACTGGTAGCTGACAGTATGCTTGCCAAAAGAGCAGAGTGCTTTTGCCATCTCACAGCCACGCGAGGCAGTAGGATAAGGACTCACTAGCGAGAAGTGTCTGAGCAGGAGCACACATTTCAGACCTTCTGCAGAAGATCAGGGTGGATGTCCAGAGGAGTCATGGGTTGTCCCTTCACAGACCTGAGTATGGTCCTGACGCCGGGACAAGGCTGAACAATTACTGCTTTTGGGAACGCGGAGAGGCGGATCGCAGAAGACGGGGAAGAAGCAGTCTCACAGCTCACTGTTCCCCAAAACACAGCCACTGCAGTGACAAAAACTGCAAGGCCAGCAGTGGCATTTCTAAAAAAAAACCAACATTGTTTTTAGTGCTTCAGTTTCATATAAAAATTCAGCATAGATGCAGAGATTCAAACACAGAGATTCAAGTACTTCAGCAACAGCTCCTAAGAGATGCGCAACACACGTTGGGTGGCCTGGCCAGACACGGGAGCTGGGCACTGGCTGTCTCTGTGGCATCAGGCTTGAGGCATTTGTGAAAAACATGCCCAAGATCCTGAGATCCAGCTCTGAACTCAGAAACCTGTTATCACTAATGAGGATGGGAGGCATTTTACAGTAGCTGTAATAAACATTTGTTCAAACAAAAAGAAAGGTGAGGTTAGAAAACACGCAATATGTCCCGGCACTAATGGAAAACCTATTTGTGCCATCTATTTTGGAGAAATTATTGAAGAACAGTTCATCCATGTGAAAATATTAGCACTGTAATTCTGTCAAGGTCAGTGAGACCTAGAGATTTGCTGAGAAATCACCTTCATTTCACCAGGTAAATAAAGAACTCGTTTTTCAAAGCAGCCTATTGAAGAAGGCACTCCATAGCAACAGTTAAATTATGAATACAGCACATATGTTCCATATCATATCATTTACAGCACACTTTAGCATAGACATAATGCTTAGTAACAAACTACAATACCATTCACAAAATGCATTTAAATAGCATAATTTAGTTCATTAAATTCAGTCATTTACAGTAAATCAAAATTATCACAGGAATTGAAGAGAGTACACAGTTGTTTGTTTGAATAGTTAAGCTAGGGAAGTCAATTCCTTTTTGAAGGTCAAGGACACAGTTGTTTCCATTTTCTGTTGTAAAAAAGATACAGCCTGTGTCATAGGATAATTTAGTATCATCTGAATGTGATCAAGTCCTTTCCCCCTGCTTGCTCCACATTACAGAACTGGCACGCCTAGAATACATCTAAGTCAAGAAAGCGCTTTACGTATAATGTTATCAAATTAGACTTCTTTCTTCTCTTGCGGACTGAATGGATGTGATTCTGGGGTTTTAAAAGGATTTAGTCTTGCAAATCTGCAGCCTATTACTTGGAAGCTAAGATGTATGTTTTCCCCTAGTCTAGCTATCAATTGCTTGGCCTGTGGAAATATTATTATAAAAGAAAAGTGGGCTTCTCGCAGCCTCTCTAAGAGATCCGTTCTGGCTCTTGCCGTTGGAGGTGCAGCATGTGTCTGTGTGTGTGTGGTGCTGGGGAGGAGGTCAGTGCAGAAATGACTTTGCAGTACAGACCGACTGCACAGGGAGCTCGGGGTGAATCACTGAATCCCTCCAGGGAAATGCTGAGGTTTAAAGCTTCCTGTGATTTTCTGGGCATCAAAGGGAGGAAGGCGACAGGGCAGGGCACGGGGCATCCACACACTCCTGCTCATGGGAGAGGAGACCAGCCCTGCAACAGTCTGCACTTTCCAGAAGCCCAAAATCCTCCCAGGGGCACCCAGGCCAGTCAACTTTGCATATTTGGGAGTGATGAGGGATTTAGCCCCTTCCTAACAGCTCCACTGCAGGGATGGAGGTGAAGGCAGCATCAGGAATTTGTTCTCCATGGAATAAGGAGTCAGGAAGGACTGTGAGGATCCCGCAGTCTCTCCTCATATCACAGGCACAGATAGTCCTGCCTTCATTCTTGTTTAAACTCCAGCATCACTTTCAGAGACATGAACAAGCCTAATTTCTAAATGGCCAGGAAAAAAAAAAAAACACAAACAAGCCACCAGGCCTCTTGTTGAATTGTTCCCCACACCTAAAAACAGGCAATTTTTTTTACTCTGAATTTCTCTAGCTTCTTCTAGCAACTCACTGTTATCTTGCCTGTTTGATATAGATTGAAAAGACCATGAAGAAATTCTGTTGTTCTGTTAACCCATCTGGGTCATTATCAAGTCTTCTTTAACTAGCTCTGGGTTGAGATCAGTGGAGTCCTTTACCCTAGGGCACGTTTTTTTGTCCCTTTAAAGAACTCCTGCTCTCAGAATCACTCATTTTCAGGAAGCAAGAGCCCTTTGTGAGGCCTTCTCTCTCTTGCAAAAGTCTGACTGCAATGGAGATGCCTCCCTGAGTGAAATGCTAACTCTCCTCTGACCACCTGGAGGGGAAAACGAACAAATTGTCATTAAAGGTTGGACCAGATGATCCTTGAGGTCCATTCCAACTTGATATTCTATGATTCTGTGGTTGAATAAGCTACGATTTTCCATCAACAGACTATCCAAGGACCTTAAAATGCTAATTAATTAAGCCTCATACTATGCTGGTGAAAGAAGGAAGGGTTTTTTCCTTTTTTAAAATGTTTGCACAGCACAGTGTAGTGAATAACTATGGAAATTTAGCCTCAGCCAGGACCCAGATGGGCATAGAGCAGCAGCAGTGCAGGAGGAGCCAAGGCCCTTAGCCCTGCTCCCACTCAGTGCACGAGCACCAGCCACCTTGCACAGACAGGCACATCTGCGGGCAGGGTGAACGAGGAGAAGGGAGCAATCACTACAGGCAGGTCTGTTTTGGAGACTCAAGGAGCACAGACAGCCCTACCCACCCCACAGAAACAGATCCAGGTTGTATATGCCAATAATTCAGTCCTGATGTGTCTCATTTTTTTCAAGGCTACACAAACATCAAGTAAACTGTTTGCAAGGGGTCAAATGAGACATCTCAAAGAGGAAGAAGGTAAGTTGAGATTGGCTATTTGGAAGGAGTTCTTCAGTGTGAGGGTGGTGAGACACTGGCCCAGGTTGCCCAGGGAAGCTGTGGATGCTCCATCACTGGAGGTGTTCAAAACCAGGTTGGATGGGGCCTTGAGCAACCTGCTCTAGTGGGAGGTGTCCCTGCCTGTGGCAAGGGAGGTGAATTAGATGATCTTTAAGGTCCCTTCCAAACTATTCTAAGATCCTGAAGCTGAGAAAGTATTTGGTTTCTTGTCCAGATGAGCAGATAACACTAATGCCACATGTCTCGTCAGAACTGTCCTCTTCTTAACAGGGCTCCACAAGAGATCTGAGAATTGGGCAGTAGCAGTCTCCCAGCACATCTTGGATGCAGTAACATCTTCTACTGCCCCAGACTGTTTGTTTGGAGCTCTCCTCATCCCCATGCACATCAAGCACCATGGGAGCCCCTCAGAGCAGTCCCTGTTCTGCACAGAGGACACGAACAGCAGAGCAACCATCACTTGCAGCCGAGGGCTGACCCTGCTTCAGTGGAACTCTGAGAAATACCCCAGGGAGAGCCTGGGAGCAGGTAGGCAAGCAGCCAGCCACAGACAGGGAGGGGCAATTAGGGCCCAAACAGAAATGGGTTATACTAGTGAGAGCAAATTGCTTGTTGACACTAGTGCACAACAAAAAGGGAGAAGGAGAAAATGTTCTTAAGACAAATAACCTTCTCTGCCTTGCTGGGCACAGGGAGGAGAAGCCAGGAGCAGAAGGGACACAGGTGGCAGCTCCAATCCTTTGTGACACAGCAAGGGAACAGACCTGTTACAAATTACCTTGGACACTGAGGAAGCACCGAGAGGGTTCCCCCAAAGTAAAAGTGCCAAAGTTTTCAAAGGACAGAGGTGTGAGCTGAGAGTCAGGGCTGCCGGAATGCATCTGGGTGCATCTGGAGCCTCCTCTCCTTGCCAGAGTCCCAGAGCGCTGCAGGGAGGAGGGTGCTGGGTGCCAGCAGCTCCAGAAAATACCCAGGAGGGGGTTACCAAGAGCTTCGCAGCCAACATCTAGAGAAGCAGACTGTTAGTTTGTTACAGGCTGAGAAACTAAGCTCCAGACCTCTGCAACCCAACCTGGTGGGGTCTGGGGAGGAAATGGAGCTAGTGCTGGGATTCCTGGAGTTGTCCTTCATAATGACCACCACCAGGGAAGCCCACAGCAGAGCAGAGCTCACCTGGGAAGGTTCAAGACTTGCTCACATGCGTGAAAACCATGCATGCAATGGCAGACCCCAGCTAGGAACAAGCACATACAACAGAAATTTCCAATATTTCCCACCTCCACCTGCAGAAGAGGATAGAAACTTTGCCCCAATTCAGTCCTGCATTAGTCATTTCCCAGTTGGGACTGTGTGTGTGACCATGTCCTGTGCACAGACCAGGACAGAGGACACAAAGTGGCCTGTTTTGGAGCAGCAACAGCCTGGACCACTATGCATATCTCGTTGGGGTGCCAAAACTGAATTTTAGCTGCACCCTGCACTGCAGGGAGCAGGGCTAGAGTTACAAACATCTGTAACAGGATGCCTGAAATATTAACACCCATGTATCTGCTTGGGCATTGATATCAGACATCTAAGCCACTAGGACAGAAAGATGCTTTCCCTGTCTGATAGCTTCTACTTTCTTTGGAGAAGCTGGGGATACAGATGTTCAGCAATAACAAAAACGTCCACCTAGGTCTAGTTGTAATACTAATTTTACTGCAAGAAAAGTTGGGTTCTCCTCCTCCTCTAGTCTGCCCCACTGAGGCCACATTGGGTGTATTTGGTCCAGTGCTGGGCTCCACAGTTCAAGAGAGACAAGGAGCTTCTGCAGAGAGTCCAGCAGAGGCTCCAGAGATGCTGAGGGGCTGGAGCATCTCTGTGCCAGGACAGGCTGAGAGCCCTGGGGCTGTTTGGGCTGGAGAAGAGAAGCCTCAGAGGGGATCTGAGCAGTGCTGAGCAAGAGCTAAAGGGCCCTGGGGGGCAAGAGGCTGGGCCCAGACTCTGGTCAGTGGTGCCCAGGGACAGGACAAGGGGCAACGGGCACCAACTGGAACCCAGGAGGTGCCACCTGAGCAGGAGGAGAAACTTCTTTGGGGTGAGGGTGGCCGAGCCTGGAGCAGCTGCCCAGAGAGGCTGTGGAGTCTCCTGCTCTGGAGAGATCCCAAACCCCCCTGGGCACCATCCTGGGCATCCTGCTGTGGGTGAGCTGCTGGAGCAGGGGGTTGGACAAGATGATCTCCAGAGGTCCCTTCCAACCCCACCATACAGGGGTTCTGTGATTCTGTGGGTTTATTATAATCTCCCTTTCCTGTTATGGGGTATTTCCTATACCACACTTTTCTGAAAGAGATTTAAATAATTTCACACAAAGGGCAGGATTTTTACCCGTTTTATAGATGAGGAAAATGAGGCACAAGAAAAAAAACAGTTATTTGTTCCTGGAGAGCTGCAGCCCAGGGAAACTCTGGCTTCCAGTTTCCTAGTCTTCTGCTAACTGGTCTGGATATTGCACAAAATCATTAACTCATCCTTGAAATTTTTTTCATGATAGGTCATAACTATCCAGTCTGTCATGTCCAGAGCCTGCCCCCTCAGGAATTATAACCACGTACCTGAGGGCTGCCACTACAGAATAGCTGGGGGATACATCACATCTGCTGCCAGTCAAACCCTGATGGGGCTGTGTTTGATGGCTGCAGGGTGGCACTGGTGCCAGGACTTCTACTGTTCTTACTTTAAAGCCCTAGTGTTAGTTGGTACCAAAACTGCACTTAAGGCTTCATGGTGGGACTGAAAGCAGTGAGCTCAGGAGGAAAATTCCAGCCTCACTCTGAGATAATTATAAATCTTTCCTCTCCAGTTCAGACACTATATTAAGGCTGCTGCATTGGCCCAGAATTTCATCTTTAATTTCCACTTTTCTTCTTTGCATGGGCTTCAGCCAGACTTTGAGAGGAGAGGGGTCATAGCTGAGCACTGACAAAGAGCCTCATTCACAAACCTGCAGCAGCCCCATTTGCGACTTCCCCCAGCACCCCGGAAGCAACTGTGCTGTGACAGGGGAAACTTGCCCACCAGACAAACTCCAGATTTCCCCTGCAGCGACCATCTCCTGATAAGGCCCCATCTGCACTTCCAGGCACCGTGCTGCCTCCAAGGGAGACTCACACTCCTCTTGCCAGGCTCAAGAGACCTTAGGCAGAAGCTGTTGCAAGCCATCTGCCAGCACTGTGCCAGCTAAGGTGTTATTATTTATTAAAAAGACCTCATTCCATTCCAAAACAAGTGTCTCAAGATGAAGTTAAAGGACTTTGAAGCCAGCCTCACCAGTATTTCTTGGTCTACACCATTAACTCAGCTGGGAGGTTGAGCTCAACTCAGGAGCCAAACACCAGAACCAATTGGCTGTGCCTGGCACGCAGGAATGCTGCATCCCAGGGGCTGGGGAGGGCTTAGGAGCCTTGGGTGCCCTTGCCCCTATAGCCCTACCCCTATAGTCTTGCCCCTGCACCCTCCTACACAGCCCCTGTCAGTGCCCACACTATCTGCAGCAGCCCAAGCTCACCCTTCCTTCAAGTCCCATCTTCCCTTGTGACAAGTGCCAGGAAGGATCCTTGTGGCCAAGTGACCCGGTGTATGTTTGCAAAGCAGAGGACAATTTGGCATGCCACACAGGGCCTAGGGAGCCTCAGTCCAGCCAGCAAAAGGGCAGCTGCTCGCAGGCAGCAGCGTCCCCGGCGCAAGCCAAATTTCTCCACGCAGAGAGGAGGCTCTTGTGACAACAGAACACATCTCAGCACCCCGGTTTAAGTGCACAGCACTCCCTTCTGTGCCTCCAGAGCTTCCTACCAGTGCCTGGAGCTGAGTGGGGTTTGCTAGGTACACACCAACATGAGGGTGTCCACCCAAGTGCAGCATCCGGTGCAGAGCTCAACAGCTGCATGAGCAGATTGAAGGTGGTTCCCCCAGTCAAAGGAAGCTGCACCCAGGCTGCAGCAGACCCCACTGCCTTCCCAGGGGCGGCTCCAGGGGGGGCTGCGTAGGGTTTAGACTTTGCACAGCAGCAGCAGAAGGTCCACAGACCCTTACAGCAATAGGTAGACCTCATCCACATGGTGATTCAAGACACCAAAGTTAGAGTCCCACTTTAAATTTCTCTCTGGTGGTGTTTCTCTTTCTCTCCACTGAGCAGATAGAAACCCCACAGCAGTTGGAGAGAGGAACCAGGCAATGGAAAGTGAAGAGGAAGAAGAATGTAGGCAAGGCACCCGGCCACCCATGGCAGTGTCCCCACCAAAACATGGGAGCAAGGTGGCCACACGTGGCACGTTCAGGCCATGCAGCAGGGGCAGGCAGCCTTGCCTGAGCCAGGACAGGAGGGCTGGCAGCAAAGCTCTCTGCTCTTAGCCTGCCACAAATCAGCACCCAAACAAATGTTTCATGCAGCAAGGAACCTGTTGAAGAAATAAATTAGCTGTACAGCAAGGTTATGCTTTGGGAATGTCTCCACAATGGCAAGAGCACCCGCTGTGCCTAGTGATTAGGTTTATATGACAATGTGGCTTTTAAGGCTCACTGTGCTGAATAAAAATTTAGGCAATTAGTGATCTTATTTCTTAGGAAGAACTGCTTGCTATCCTATATTAATACAGATTTTGCTCAATTAAAATTGTTCACAGTCAGCAAAAACAATTTCTGCACTGTAATGAAATAATGAAATAATTATATGCAAGGGAGGACTTCTGATCTTTTTAATTATTCTATTCTTCATTTTTAAAAGGGCTATTTGAAAACGCACTCTTATAATTGATTGCTATAAATCAGTCAGAAGCATTCTAAGGATCATAAATATTCTAACTTTTAAAAGACAAAGAAATGCTAAATATTCAATGAAATCCTTCAATATTCAGAAAATTTAATCTAGGATAAAAGGATAGACTGCTCTTTTGCAAATAAAAAGTAAATTTGTTGTCCTGTGAAAAATGAAATATCTTGAATGTCAGTAACAGAAATGGAATTAACAAGAGATCTTTTTATTGTTTTTTAAGGTCATTAGGCTGTGAATTCTATAATTATGGAAATTGTCAGTCCAGTTCTGTGGAGTGTTTGCTCCCATCCATAAGGTATTGGAATGTTCAATCAGTCTGTCTCGTGGGAAAGTTAGGTCATAACTGTAAGTGTACCAGCAAAATTGAATTAAGCAAAGAGATTTCATTAGTATTTATAGCCAGAAGGCATCTGTAAAAGTACAGGGCAAAGAAGTTATGTGGAAGTCAAAGGAGAAAAAAAAATGGGTTTCTGGTGACAAAGGGGAATCTGAAAGAGATATAAGTATATAATGAATAAGAGCTATTGAGCGCTGCTCCAAGGGGGGAGCTGCAAAGACGTCGACTATTGATTTTCTTGTGTATGCCTTTGGACTACATATGTAATTGTTTGGATTTGCTGTCTTCATGATACAACAATATTTGCTGTTGAAGGTTAAAAAGCAGAGTGCGAAACAACCCAAAAAAGTCTGAAACGTGCTGGAGAATTATAATAATTCTACAAGGGGGATTGCATGAGCTGAAGTCTGTACTTTCTAGCAAATAAACATTTTTTATGGCAACGGGAAGCATTTGCCTTCTGAAAGTATTGCTCCTGGTACTGCAGAAGCACACATTGTATGCAGGGCCCATCGAACCATATTGCAGTTATTGATTGAAAATATACAATTTGCTTCTAACGAGTTTCTCCAACTTTTTATACTGTGAAAATACTCTGTGGGTGAGGACATACGTGCTAGGCACTGTCTGTGCACTTGTGTTTGCTCTGTGTGTGTGTGTGTGCACCGAGGGGTAAATGTAATCCTCACACGTGAGTTACTTACACAGGACAGAGAGAGCCCTTCTGGGTCTTAAAGCAGAACTGAGGATGTATTTCCTGATGCTGATTAATGTCTTAATGAAATAAGCCTCCTGAAATACTTCCACTCTGTTGAAACAAGTATACAGATCACCTTAAAAATTATTCTCGGCTGTAACAGCTAAATCACGCTGACCTGGTGGCTCTTTGTATTTCTACACAAAAGGGATTTGGGACTATCTGGAGTAACACATCGTGTGTGACATTTTACACGTGTGATCCTTACCTTGGCATGCACAGCAATCCAATCTTTACCAGCACTGTTGGGAGCTTCATCCCTGACTCCAGAGGGATGTAGACTGCAATTAGAGAGTCTCTGGGAGATGCTGGAGAGCTAAAAGCAAAGGCTGTTCCTGGAAAGCTGGAGGTAACCTACCTAGATTATTCAATCTCCTTTCAGGGGGTCAAGCTGGAAGGTGGGACTCACTTTCACAAGTGATGGACTTGGCAGAACCTGCCAGAGTCTGACAGTCAGTTCCTTAACAAAGAAATCCCAGGGAGGAGCAGCAGTTTGGAATGTCCAAACCCCAGCTGTAAACAAGACTAAGAATGGGATCAAACTCCCAGTGAACCCTGGCCCTGTTAAAGTCAGCTCTCTGTGGGGCTGCCAGTTCACCCAATACCTGTATAAGCTGGGAGGGTGCAAAATGCTTAAGGAGACCATAGAAAAGTGCAATTCTCCTTAACTTGTCTAAACACAAAGATCTCTTGGGGATGAAAAGCACCGTCCTTATGTTTTCCTAATCCAGGGATATAACTGGCTGGTTCCTTCCTTGCTTCTGTCTTGTTAAGGGTATTGGAGCACCTCATCTTTCACCCTAGTCACTGGTGCAGAGCTGTTCATAGCAACAACAGCAACACTGCATGCTGGAAGTACCATGGAATCAATAATTCAGGTCCCAAACCCTCCTGTGCAGCAAGCAGGTAGTATTATTCCCACTCAACAGTGAAAAATTGAAGTGTTTTGCCCTGACTCTTCTCTCACCTGGAGCAGTTTTACTCTGCCACTCATGTGGTGTAACTTGTATTTACCATGTTATACATGACCATCAGAGGGATGGGATTACAGCACAGAGAGGTGAAGTGATTTACCCAGGGCCATGTGATAGGAAAACCAGGCAGTAGAAGTCAATGACTCTGACATCCAAATCTATACAAACTTCTCTAGGCTATGCTATAATGTTTTTTTTCCTAAATTTAATGAAATTGTCCTTAAGAACTCATCTCTAGAACATGCATTGCCTGCCTAGGACAAGACTAATCACAAATTAAATACACCTTTGGTAACCTTAAGTAAAAATACTTTGTAATGAGGCACGTTTAACACCTACTTCCATGAAAATAACACTTCCAAATCACCACGCTGAGAAACTGCTCCATTTTACAAACAGCCCCGAGAGTGCCAGGCAGGACAGTGCTGTCCCTTCCCCAGCCTCCAGATCTCACTATTTGCACCACCAAGCAGTGAAGGGGCTGGAAGTTTTTGGAGCCCTGCTGTCAGAGTACAATGTTGCCTAAGCAAGCATTAAGAGATTATGGTAATCATAGGTATGCTTACTCCAAATAAAAGGTTTCATTAATCAAGCCGTATTGAGATAAACCTGTCAGTGGACAGAGGAAACTAGAAATCAAATGCTGTGAAAGTTCTGACAGATTGTTAAATAGAAACCCTTTAAAACTGAATTTAATTTACTGTGATATTACAGATATTTATGCATCAATAGGCAAGTGCAGATTGAGTTCAGAGGTCGGCTCTGGCACTCGACAAATAAACGCAGGGAATGAAACAAAAGGTGACAGTTACCTCTGTCAGAAATTACGGGTTATTAAACTAAACAGGAAGCTCTCAGCTGATCTGTGTTGAACAGAGGGGCGCAGGGCTGGGGCAGAATTTACTGCACTAGATGGGTGAACAAATAATTACAGAAAATACCCCCTCTTTTTTTAAAGTTTTGTCTCTAAACTTTACCAGAAGGAACCAGGAACAAATGTTGCACCATAGAATCACAGTAAGGACCAAGGAGCAGGGAGCAGAGGGACCTTTCAGCAAGATCATCCATTAATTATGCCATTAAAGCACTGCCCTCCTGTTGGGCAGTGTGTGTTTGACTTCTCTACCTAGCATTTATTTGTTTAATTTCCCTTCTTGCATTTGTTTAAACCTCTCCATTTTCAGATTTGTAGCTTCTTTCAAATCAGGACATTCCTCTTCCTGGCTCTTCCTCCTCCCTAGCTTCATGAATTCAGGCAAATAACGTGGGAGAAAGGTAAACTTGAGAGATTTCTGTCCAGGTAACTCTGCCAGCAAGGTGCAGAAAGTTGTTTGCAAGGGAAGATGCCCATCACCTGGGCAAGGCCTGCAGCTCAGCCTGTTTTCTGTCATTCTTTGAAGGAATAAGACCCCAGAGACTTGTCACTGCATTGTCATGGGCATGTAGAAAATAAAACATTGTTCCTGTTTCAAAGGATTATCTAGTCTTGTACAGACAGGCATCAATCTTTTTGCCATTGACAGGATGGATCCATATCTAACATTTATGTTTGACTTAAACATAACAGCATGTTTTTTCTTTCAAATAGATGGCTGCAATTGGAAGGGGAAATTTGGACCTAACTATGTTCCAGCTAAGCCAACAAGGAGGCTCTCACTTACTCCACCAAGCATTGAAAGAAGTCCCTGAATACAAGCAGTCATAAGTGAAAAAAAACTGTCAGTGCTATATGATATGAACATATTTATCTGCCAAACTTATATGAGATCATATCTAAATACATAACTCCAAAACATACAAGTATATTACATTTCACACACATAAGAAACATGTAAAACATGCGGGACACGTTAGCTAAAGCTGTGCTGGACATATGTCCTTACCAGAGCAGCCCAAAAAATCCTCACCAATCCTTCCCCTCTTATCCATGCAAATAACTACTGTAATGAAAGAAACTGTACCAGTTGCTCAGGATCTGGCCCATCTTTCTGGGAAAATGGCCTTTGTTGTCTGCATCAGGGATGCGAGATTGGGCCATTAGTTAGGAGGTTAACAGGAGCCAAACCAGCTGGATACTGCAGCAAAGCCCCAGCCATGCACCTCTTCTGGTTGTTACAGCACATGGTAACACAAACCAGCCCTGCCCAGACCTTCCAGCCACCACTGAAGTTACTCAGGAGCTCCACTGGCTACGCTTTCAACACAGAAATAACCACTGCTCCTTGTCAAGGTTCACTAAGAAATTAAAATAAAATGGTAAAACCTAACAGGAGAAAGCAAGGAAGGAAGATATTTCATATATATACAAAGATAAAAATTTACCTTACAAATTTTACCAGGACTTATCTGGAAAATGAAACTCTTGTTCAGCTTCAGAATACAGTTAACTTGAAGCACACATTTAAGTCCCATTAATTTACATGGTTTAAGTGCTCTGCCAAGTAATTCTTGAAATATGGGCCGTAGGACTAGAGGAACATTCAGGAAGTTCATCCCTTTGCTTGGAGAAAGACCATGACACATCTAACAAGGTCAAACCTGCAACTACAGGCTGTGGGGGTAGACAGAAGCCAGTTGTACTCCAGAAACAGTCCAAAGGCATGAGAGGAACCACCTCCTCACCTGCAAAGCCCATGCAAGCTTTACCCACTCCTGAAACAGCACCAGGATTGACCTGACATCCTGGGAGTCCTAACCCCATCCCAAGAAAAGTGCAATTAGTTTAACTACGTATTCCCAGGCTACAGAGAGACATTCACAGAGGAGGTCTCAATGGGACCTTCTCCTCTCTACAACTCCCTGACAGGAGCCTGGAGCCAGGGGGGGGTCGGGCTCTTCTCCCAAGGAACAAGCAACAGGACAAGAGGAAACAGCCTCAAGCTGCCCCAGGGGAGGTTTAGGTTGGACCTGAGGAACAATTTCTTCCCCAAAAGGCTTGCCAAGACCTGGCCCAGGCTGCCCAGGGCACTGGTGGAGTCCCCATCCCTGGAGGGGTTTCCAAGGAGCAAATAAGAGCCTATGGGAAGTGAATTCAAAAGTCCTTTTTCACTGTTGCAGCCCAGTTACCTGTGCTCTGGGGACCTAGTGCTCTTAAAGCAAAACACAGCATGTCCTTACGCCCTGAGCAATGATCTCTTGGATTTTAAGGAGGAAAATCATCTCCCCACAGATTGGAACAGGGCAGAGAGTAAAAGCTGGCAATGAGGAGGACTTGGCAGAGCCTGCAGAAGGGTGAAGGTGCAATCCCACGAGGACAGACCTGAGTGTTGAGCACTACCTGGAGTCATTGCCTGTGAATCCCAGTAGCTCCCCACGCAGCACTGGGGACCAGCAACACTTTTCCATGGTGAAATGAGTTGCACGAGTCACATTCATTCAATTCTGTGCAGTGTTTTGAGACCACTGGCTTGAAAGCTTTATGTCAGCACAAATGTGTTCTTATTACGAATTAATGTTCACTCTGCATTGGTGCTAAGAGGTGTAACAAGCAGTAATGAGGTAAAATTAATAAATGGCCTATGTAGACCAGCTGTGAGAAGTGTCTTGTAGGCAGTGGAATATTTTCCCAAGGGAAGAGGGGAAAGAGCACACAAATGGGAAAGTTTTATACAGACCCAAGGAAACCAAAGGAGCCCTCTTACATCTGTGCCGTGTGAGTCCTCAAGGTAAGTGATCTACAAGCATCACACAAGCCATATTCACCTGTAAAACTTACACACAGCAGTAAAAACTCAAGTCAAGAGGAGCCACAACGGTTGTGAGAGCTTCCAGCAGGGCTGAAAAACCACCTGAGGGGCTCTTGTCCATGGCCACAGGCTGGTGCAGGGGTTCAGACACCACTACAGGCACCCAGCTGGTGGGACAGCAGCCCCCACAGACCCCTATGCTCCCCTTCAAGCCCTGTGAGACCTTCCCACACTCCTGCGCCAGGCCAAGGCTGCAGTAAACCCCCCAGCAGCCTTGAGACAGGAGTGAGCCCAGTGCTGGGCAGAATTAGGTCTTTCATCTCCTGCCACGCAGACCACGCTCCTTCACAGCAGCAAGCTGTGACAACCCTCCACATTTTATTTATTTAGATGAGTTTACAAAGCAATTAAGACATTTTGGCAAATGCTGAGGTGCAGATTTCCTCCCTTACGATAGATCATTCCCGGCTCTTTTTTCCCCCCTTCTCCTTCTGGACAGATAAATGTTCCATAGTGCCACAGACATATTTTGTCTCTGCCCAGTTGCTTAGAATCCATTTAAACGTGCCTGTTGAACTCCTCCATCATGTAATATTTTAATAAGAGCCCCTACACAAGCTTTATTTACAGAATGTAAATATTGCCCGACGAGCTCATACACTGTTTCATCACCACCTTACTTGGCATTCCTCTTCCAAATCTTTTTTGCCTGAACAAAAGCAGGAAATCAGACAAAAAAAAAAAGAATAAACCACACTGATGTGGTTTAAGGTATAAACACTGATTCTTCACATCCTCCTCTTTCAATTATAAATACCACCCTTTGGTGATTTTTGTCAAATTCCTTGGTTTTATCCATCCTGACCTAGGCATGAGCAAATTTGTCAACATGTGCTTTCATCACACAATGATGAGCTGGGAAGACTCACCCAGGCCCCGCACTGCCTGTGGTCCTTCAGAGAAGCTTCTGAGATCAATAGGGTTTTACAACATGCCCTGGAAGGCACAAAAAGTCTTTAATAAAATGTTTACTAAAATTTCCTCTAATAAGGCAAAGGATCTAAACTGAATTCACAAAAGCACCCTAATGGTCAAACCGACAGGCCTTGTGGGGAAAGCAGCTCTGCTGGAAGTGGTCCATGTTGTCCCAAAAAATTATAGTAAAAAAAATATTTTGGCCCAGAAAATTAATTTGGGGGAAAAAACAAACAAACAAACAAACAAAAAACCCAGAGTTTTTTCTTTCTGAAGCTGCTGGTTCTGTTTCCAAGAAGTTTGTGGTCGTCACCCACTTTTAATAGAGGAATTGTGGTAACTCAGTTCTGTATTTAGAAGGTTGAGGAAGAAAATGTTGGCCTGGTGCAGACATGTGGCAAGTCAGGGTGGCCCTTTGGTGACTTCCCTCGCTCTGCCACTAAGCCACAACTTGGCTGGGTTTAGCAATGCCTATTTTCTTTACAGAACAACAAAACAAGCAAAGAGCCCCCTAAAATGTGTTACAGCACTCTCCAGCTAAGAAGCTACCTGGTTTAGCAGGCGAAGAGGCACTTGGGGAGTTTTTGACAGAGAGATTATGGACCTGATTACATTAATACCCAGCATGGGTTTTAACCTGCAGTTTGGGTAAAATTCACCGTTGTGCAGAAGGCCCATAAAAGGCCTGTGCACCACTTAGGCTCCACCAAGGCACCATTTGGATGGTGCATGTGGAGCAGCGGTGATGCATCGGCCCTGCGCCGGCCGCCGGCGCCAGGAGGGGCCTCATCCCTCATGTATCCATAATATTCACTGGGTTGGGGAAAATATTAGCAGAGTAATTTTATTAACAATATTAACAACAGTCGTAATTCAGCGCTTGTCTTTCTGTGCTCATTAAAGGGAACGGAGGGTGTTCTGCAGGAGCTGGAGGAGTGGCTTGCAGAACTACCCTGGAAAAAACAAACAAACGAAGCCCTGGGAAGCATGAGAGCACGTGGAGGGGGAGCCGGCTCCCTCCGACGTCCTGGCTGGGCTGGTGGATAAAAGGAGATCCTGA
This sequence comes from Merops nubicus, assembly GCF_000691845.1. Lineage (NCBI taxonomy): Eukaryota > Metazoa > Chordata > Aves > Coraciiformes > Meropidae > Merops > Merops nubicus. Next base: position 1,291 of record NW_008591737.1, on the reverse strand, counting down.
ATTGGCTCGTGGTGCTCCTCGGGCGCTCTCACACGTGCAGAATCTCAGGGGAGGGTCTCTGAGTTCAGGGCGGGTTGGCTTCATGCTGGGAAGAGGGATGGGCCAGCCCGTGGAGGGCTCCCAGCGAGGCTGCTCTCTCCAGAGGGATTTCCTTGCACCCCTGGAAATGCTCTTAGCTTCTTCTCAGCCATTTGCATCTCACTGGCAAGGGGAACAACTGAGAAGAAACCTGCTGTGCCTCCCTCACACCTTCTGTGTGTTAGAATAAAAACACACTCGGGCCGTGGTTTGGGAGGAGCTTCCAGCGCCGCCTCTCTGCAGACCTCATCTGGAGCTGGGCCTCTTCTCTTGGGGTTGTGTCCCCTCTTTTTGAGCACGTTCCCATGTTTGCTACCAAACTGGCACCACTCACACCGTCTCTTTAGGGTGTGCGTAGGTAAATGGAGAAAGGTGATGTCATGTTGTTTTACTCCCTTTCCTCAGACAAATAAAGGTGTCTCCATATAAAATATATCTTCCTTCCTGAGCCCATCAAGCCTCTCTCCACACATAGAGAAATCCCTGGATTTTGCAAAAGCAAGGATGGCCTGAGCACACCCCAGTGACGATGTCACACCCTGGCATTGCTGCTGCTCATGCTGTGCCTCCCCCACAGCACCTAGAAGCTGGGCCAGGTCCCCTTCTCACCCACCCCTTTGCTCACATAAAGCACATTGAAAGGATTTTTTTGAGACCTGCCTCTGCTTTTTTTTTCCCCTGGGTATTTGTTATGCCACACAGGAACCTATTCCAGAGACAGGGATTTGACGGGGAGTTTGGAGGATGACTTTCAACCGTTTGGTCGGATTTGGACAGGGACACAAGCAGGGCCCTAGCGGGGACAGACGCTGCTGGATGCCCGGAGCTGTGCAGGACAGCAGAGTGGCACAGGCTGCTTGCAGGCTGCAGACTGGGGACATCTATCCATGAGGGAGGGGCTGCAAAATTAAAATCTGAAGAAAACGAACGCTGATTGAACAATTGCCAACTGTGTTGGTGTTTGGTTTGCTTTCTAAATCAGATCTCGGCTAACTTTGCAGCTGTCTTGCACAAAAGGCAGCAGAGTTCCTCTGCTCACACAGCCAAATTTGCCCGATAATGATTCTGTATTTTAACTTATAGGATGAATTTTGCTCTCTGCCTGCTTCGTAAAGCACCCAAATCTCCCAGCTGAACCCGGCTCTGCACTCCTGAGGATCTGCAGTTTATTTTGTGAGTCCCAAGAGGCTGCATTCCGGGAGTATCAGAGCAC
>NW_008591736.1:3652-35534 GCF_000691845.1 Merops nubicus | reverse complement strand
GTTGGCAGTGCCGCCGCGGCGCCCGGGGCGCTTCTGGCACCGACAAGCGGGGGGAGCCGGGGGGCCGGGCAGGTCCGGGGACCTACCGGGGACCGTGAGGGGGAAGGCGGCAGCGAAGCAGCGGTTTCTGGCTGTCCTGAGCTTTGTTTTCTCCCTTACCTCCTCTTGCCACGAAGAGAGATGCTAATGTCATGTCCAAGGGGGAAAGAGCATGCTTTTTAGCAGAATTAGAAGAAAAAGAGCTAAGCTAACCTCATAAGATGCCATTTAACTTTTTAGAACTTCATGTATGCTGTAAGCCTGATGATGGCTTATATCCACCTTCATAAGGTGTTTCATACTGGTTATTCACCTACATGTTTGGATTTATGAGCAGAAGATTATGTAAACAAAAAGGTTCAAGTACTGAAAGGATGCGAATGAGGTTTGACCCATCTGGGTGCCATAATCGTTGTTGCTGTATTATGCTTCCATTTTGCAAGTAGCATACTTGAGTAATTTCTTCCCAAAGAGGAATCTCCTGAGATACGCTGGAATAGGTGAAATACGCTACTGAGGTGCATGATCCAGGGAAAATGCCAAGGGAGAGATTTCCTCCATCCAGACACGGTATCTATATACCACTTGGGAGTAAGTGAAAAAGAACAGGAAGACAGGCAGTTTCACTGAACCATTTCTGTCAGTCCAGCACAGACAAGAAAGCAGATACTATTAAGAGTAAAAGAACGCAGAAAACAAGGAAAGCTGACTCGACATGCCAGTTCATTCACTAAACCTAGTCAAAGTCTTTCATCTCCCAAGTCTGCACTTTTTCACATCAATAATGTACAGGACACCAGGAAGATTACATTTACCTTAGCAAACAGTGAGAAAAGCATAAAATGAGTAATGTAACCTGTTTTGATGCTGAGTACAACCACTCCCTACAGAAAAATGACACGTTACAATAGATTTCAGAGCACAGAGAACCTGGGCTGAAATTCTGTCATTACATTTCAGTATTAGGACCCAGCACGCCCATGTAGTGAGGGTGAGAGAAGCACCACCCACAGAGTGCACACAGTGTGTCTTCCTAGGAAGAGGAGGGTGAGTCTACAACACTTATTTGTTCCTATGTAGACTGAAGTTAAAACACCGATACTTAAACTGTATCCTCTTACACCATAGGGTATGATAACATGTATATCTGATGGTAACCATGGCCTCTTGTTAGGCAGTGTAGCAGAGCACTGGCTTGTAAAGAGAACTAGTTTCCATCCTAAGCAGGACTGCTGGTTTACTTGAGGCCACAGGGATCTCTCAGAGGAGACTGTTCTATTCCTTCATACTCTCAGTTTTTGTTGAGGGGTTTAATTTTGTTTTTCAGACTAGGATTGTGTCCCACTGTGGGAACAGCATAGCTCACCTCCCAGTACTGCACACCAGACTAGGAAAGGGGCCTGTAGACACAACTGGGATAGAGGTAGAAATTACACAGAAATGCAGCAGCACAGAAGGCAGATTTTCCAGGCAAACTAGAATAGCTAATGATTAGGCCTGAAATGAAAGAAGGTGCAGTAAGACACCAGTACGATACCCTTAATTCTCAAGCGGAGAAAAGTCCCTAAATCCCTTTGCAGATCTAAGCCTTCCCTGTGTTTTGCAATTATTACTCCACAGTCTCTATGTCTCCCCACAGTGCTTGTCTAGTATTTTAACATGTTGCTGTTTGAGTTAAAAGTCTCGGTAACTGCCTCCTGACACAGGATTGCAGAGCTAGGACTCAAGCCTCAACGCTGAAGAACAAGCACTACTGTGGAACATCTTCCCTACATGCCTCACAGCCCTCAGCAGAAAATGCAAACTGAAGCTTTTGCATACGTTCCCCCCAAAACTTGCAGCTAATTTTAAAAATAGGGAAGAAAGAATAAACTTAAGCTGAAGGCCATTAATCAGACGAAAATCTTAAATTCTTCTAGCTAATATTGCTGTTAGAATCATAGAATCCTTTAGGTTCGAAGAGACCTCCAAGATCATCAGGTCCAACCATGAAGCCAACACTACCAAGTCCTCTATCCTCTGTAGTCCTCTGTTCACTATCTGAGTTGGAGATACAAGGTTTTTAAAAAAAAAAAAAAACAACAAAACAACAAACTATGGGAACAGAACAGCTCCACTTTGCTAACTGAATACCTCTGGCTCAATGTAAAGGCAAAACTGTAGCTGGAGAACATGTGCCTAGAAATGCATGTCACACCTAGCTGAAGATCCTGATGGGTCTGCAGAAAGAGCTGCCCTTATGTCCTACACAGAGGATCTGGACTGAAAGCATACACATATGGCCTTTCTAAATACTTGCCATAAAAACATATTCAATTTGTTTAAAGTCACAGCAGGAGAAGTACCTCTGTGCTCAGGGGACTCCAGTTCTCTCTAGAAGCAGCACAGATCTAGCATATGGTTCCTAAGATTATGTTTTTCAGAAATACTTTTACTTGTTTTAGCAGGAAGATCTGAAAAGCATTGTGGGGCAGAAACCCCAAATAGTAAAAACTATTGTACAGCTGTGCCCTGTATGTTTTTGTCTTTAGTTATGGCAATACATACAGTAGTCATGTGGAAAAGCATAGTTCATTTTTCTCTAGATAAATATAAATGATCTTTTAATTCTACAGTATTGGTCTAGAGCACCTGCATGTTTCCATAGCAACTTCACAATACTTGAGGGGATTACTTTGGAGACCCAAACCACGGTGGAATCCTAAAGTTATTTAGATTTTCTGGGGAAAAGCTGTTTCCAAATATAGAACTACTGCTACCATATATTTAATGAGCTATACCAGTCTCCTGCATTACCAGCTTAGGAAATTGCAACACTCCCTTGCAGCTTTTTGTACAAAACCATGCAATGTTGTACCACTGTAATCAGAACGGCCATTACAGATTTGGGGCTGGAAGCATCCCCAGAAATCTTGGGATCATACGTAGGTGACAGGCTGACAGGAGACTGTAAATTTCCCAAATCCACATCCCCCAAAATATCCCTTACAAATAGGCAGGTGTAAGAACCTTCATGCACTCAGAAACATACATGCTCATTGATATCACATGTATGCATGTGAATCTATGGCTATCAATTTAAAATGTTGAAAAACATCTGTTAGACTGGATAACAACTACTGAAGGAAAAGAACGTAAGCCTGGTGACTGGGAAGCTTTAAATCCAGACATACTGATATGTGCTCACACATGCAAACATGACATGCTTGCTGACAGGCCAGGATGTGCTCCCACACCTTTTTCTTTGCTAATTTCTCTCCACATCAGCTCAGTTTCTTGACTTCCTTCCACATGCATATCCTGAGCTGGGGAACATATCCTGAGCTGTGTATTCCCCCATCTGTTCACTCTCTCGTATGTACATTACTGGCAGAGATGAGAGAAATTTCTCCAAAAGTTCTCTGATGTCTCCTAGTTTTACTGAAGGTGAGCCCAGGGTTCACTGTTGCTCTGCTGTTTCCTGTCTGTGCTAGATGGATGAACAAAATGGATTCTTGTAAAAGAAGGAAGAAGAGGAGCATTAGGGGAAGGTGAAAGGAGCTGATGTGAATTCAAGTAGAAAGATGGACAGAAATACAAATAAAATTTACATCCTTCCAGACTGTTTCTCATTCATACAAAGACAATTTTAGGTTCTGAAAGGAAAAGGAAAGAAAACAACTTACATTTGTAAGATCTGGAATTCCTTAAAACCTGTTATCAATGTGCTTCACACAGCATTATTTTTAAGCCGGCTCGACAGGAGAGGTGGGAGCACTTTTTGCTGTTCTCTCCTTTAGAACATCAAGAAAACTAGATGCATCTTTCATGGTAATTTTAGGAGGAAAAATATTTGCTGAGATTGTTTCAAGAAAACAGAAAGTTGTGTTTTCTCAATTCCCTCAAGAATCGGAAAGGAGGAAGTACCACACCCTTTCTTTGGCAGGCCAGAACATCCATGTTGTAACAAGGAATGTTCTGACATGTGATGACCAAAAGATGCTCACTGCCTGAAAACTGTATTCTGCTACAGTAAGTGGCAACAGCTTAGAAATGAAAGAAGAGATTAAATGATGCATGAGAATGGTATGGCAGGCACCTGGAGGATGCTACAACACTGAAAAAGCACCAGACAGTGTTAGAGCACTGGCCCTTTGATTGTGAGTTGAGAGAAGGAAGGAACTCCAGAAGTGAGGCTACCTGTCAAACGTATATAGATGCAACACGTCCAAAGACCTGCAATTACAGTAAAACAAACCATTTTTCTTTCTCAGATAATTTATCTTTGCGAGCCCCATTTTCGGTGACTTGCAAGCCCTGCCCCAGCAGAATGCACTGGTCCAAGCCTAAGGAAGCAGCTCTTAACAGAACGCACCAGATTTCAAAGTTTATATCACCTTTAATAAAAACTCCACCAGAAGTCCAAGTAGGTGACTTGCAGACGAGAAGTGTACTTCCAAAGTGCCTGAAATTTGTTGACCTTTCTTCAGGCTCAGGTGCAGGATATAAATTAGCACTGCAGTAAACCCATTTTACTAAAACCTGGCCTTGGAAAATCACTCGGATGAGATAATTTGAAGCCCATCTCTGAGACAGAGTGGCATCTGCCATTGAAGTCTCACTTGGAAACCAACAGGAGAAAAAGGCATCCCTGCCTTCAAAGCACATCGTAACCTTTCTGCCCACACAGTGATGTCAGACCCTCGCACGTGGTGGATTCAGCAGACTGCAGCCAGCCCTACATGCAGCAGTGTGACAAGCAGGCATGTGACTACACACCCCAGCAGACTTCAGCAGTCATGTGAGGGTGCCTTTGAAGACCAACAAGATTGGATACAGCTTTGAACCTGTCTCAGAGCAGATAAGCTTTTGTAGTTGTAAAGCCTAACCCAGGCTTCATAAATGCTGTCCTCTGCAGAAGTGTTAACAGGGATTTTCCCATTACTGAGCCTCAAAACTAAGGAAAAGGTTGGCAAATGCAACAAACTTACTTTTTATGATAATTTCTCTGGATAAATCTAGTTGTCCAGAGGGAAATCCAATCAACAACATTAAAGTGTCACACTTGATTAAGGTTTATGGCACTGCAAGTCATTTAGTATCCAGATAAGAGAAAGGAGAAGTCTGCACCTTAGTCACTTCTCTGTACCCCAATAAATTTAATGCCTATTCAAGGCAGATATCCTGCACTACTAGAAAAAAGTGAAGCTCAGTGACAAGTGATGCGTCTCCAGAGGTCAAGTGGTACTGCAGCTGGAACTACTACAGCTCACAATTTTCTTCCTCTACTTTGCAAAAAAGAGAGAGAAAAAAGTTTCCTCCTCTACTGATCAGAACTTGGGAAAAGGACCTGAGCAGTGTGCTGCACTTCCAGGTTTGTTACTCAGACCACACAGAAAGCTGTATTAACTTACTCTTCCCAAACCCAAACATGCAGAGGAGGAAAGACATTATCTGAGCCTACCTCTTAGCAGCAGACACTTCAGCTTTGGCTCTCCTCACTGCAATAAATAGATTGCATGCATCCAGCATGCAGATGTGGTGAAGGCATAAAAATAGGCAGCCTGTTTCTGTGTAACAAAACTCAGACATCATCTTCCTCATAAGCACAGCTATTGTGCTGAACTCAGCTAGACATTCTCCTTACAGAGCTTTCCTACATTTTCTCCTCATATTCTAACTAATACTATTTATATCCTGCCCAAACTACAGAGAAATTAGTAATACTAAGCATTTCCATAGGACTTCCCTTGGAAGAACCCTGGGCATATTTTGCCAGGTATCATTTTAATTACCGTTTTAGAGGCTTCCATTGCAACAGTACCTTGAGCAGCTTAAAGCTAGATATACATGACAGTAAAATGAAAACCAGGGAACTGAAGACGACAGAAGGATCTCTGAAAGTATACTGCAAAATTAGAGGAGATTCAGAGGAGAGCAAGCATAATTAAGGCTCTGGAATAGCCAAGACAGTAAATCGCTAGCATAAAAAAGATGAGTAATACAAGCACAGAATATACTGAATATTCAGGAGACCCCGTTCTTCCTCTCTTATAACAGTAGATCAAATGAATCTCAATTAAAAATGGTAGGAAATTCAAAACTGCAGTAAAAGAAAATGCTTTTCACATTACACATAAATAGAAAAAAAAGAGACTGTGAATCTATCAAGATTCAAAAATAGTTTTAGACCTATATGGGCATCCAAAGTAATATCATACTGTACACCGAGACAGCAAGTGCTTCAAAATTCAGACCAGCCATTAGCATTGGAGGTAAGATATAGTGTTGAAAACAGGTTCCTACACACTCAGTTACAGAAGAATTCTTGCACCTTCCTCTGAAGTGTCTGTTACCTCGTGTTCTCAAAGACAGACGCCGTGCTGGATGGATCTCAAGCTAATCCAATCTATTTTGATGAGTTCTGTGTTCCCCTGAAAGCAAACAACCTATGATCACTGGCAATACAGACAATGCTGACAAGAAATCCTGTCACTCAATTCTGCCTGAAGATCATGTCTAAAAAAAAAACCCAAACCAAACCAAACCTTCATTATACATTTCTATATTGTAACTTTGCACCAGCCAGTGCAGGTTTTTAGCAAACCACTTCATATCCCAAATATGGCCCATTAAGGGCAACAGCTCCAGCACTTGACATTAAGTACAGATTAGATTAATGCAGAATAAATCTAAGTCTACTATTCAAACAACATCAGTTCAAGTAAAATAAAGACTGTCTGTACATTAAGCTTATGGATAGAAGGGAGAGAAAAAACCTGTCTACTTAAAAAAAACCTTCTGATTTTTCCTTTTAGAAAATATTGGTGTTTTTATTTCCAACTCATTAACCCTCTTAATCACATACCATGGAAATCATACTATTTTTGTGATTAGGTATTGCTTTGAATTTCTGGTGCTAGGCAGAACACCTAATTTCAGTAACAATGCATCATCAAGCTGTGGTTAGAGTACATAACTCTTATGTAGCTATATATAAACGCGACACATATATATGACATATAGTAATCAGCCCTGCTGAAGATTGGATTTTAAAGGCTTGAAAACAGCCTTGAAGTTTGGCTTAGGAATAAATTGCTGTTGCTGAAGACCTGTAAAGCTTTTTGAATTGCAAGGCCAGAAGGGTCAAGCAGTAAGGAGTGGTCAGTTTGTTTCAGCAGTTTCTGGTGTATCCTCCTCACACATCACTGAATTTATTTTTTCATATCCTCACCCTCTATCCATAAGAAAGCCAAATTTGTCATTGAACAGCATGAAATGATGGGGACAAGTAATATTTTTACTGGATATATAGCATCCAGCATAACTTAGCTAGCAGACGCCTCCAAAATTCATATTTGGATGGTTGAACCATGAAGTTCAACAAAGGCAAGTTTAGAGCCCTGCACCTGGGAAGGAACAGCCCCATGCACAGGTACAGGTCAGGGGCTGACCTGCTGGAGAGCAGCTCTGTGGACAAGGACCCTGGAGTCCTGGTGGAGAAGCTAACCCTAAGTCAGCAGTGTGGCCTCACAGCCAAGAAGGCCAATGGTATGCTGAGGTGCATTAAGAACAGCGTTGCCAGGAGCTTGGGTGAAGTTATCCTCCACCCCTACTCGGCCCTTTTGAGGCCACACCTGGAGTAGTGTCCAGTTAAGGATTCCTCAGTTCAAGAGAGGCAAGGATCTACTGGAGAGATGGTCCAGTGGAGGGCTATGAATATTAGGGGACTGGAACATCTGTCTTATGAGGAAAGGCTGAAAGACCTGGGTCTGTTGAGCCTGGAGAAGACAGGGAGGATCTTATCAATGTTTAAAAATATCTAAAGGGTGGGTGTCAAGAGAATGGGGCCAGACTCTTTATAGTGCTGCCCAGCAACAGGACAAGGGGCAATGGATACAAACTGGATTCAGTTCCATCTGAACATCAGGAAAAACTTCTTTACTTTGCAGGTGACAGAGCACTGGAACAGGCTGCCCAGAAAGGTTGTGGAGTCTCCTCTGGAGATACTGAAAACCTGTCTGGATGCAGTCCAGTGCAATCAGTTCTAGGTGAACCTACTTTAGCAATACCCATGGACTAGATGATCTCTAGATGTCCCTTCCAAACCCTACCATTCTGTGATTCTGTGATAGAAACCAGTATACAATCGTGGTTTTGAGGCACTCTTCCATTCTTTTTACAAACTTTGGAATTAAGAAAAGGGAAGGAACATACATGCTACTGCTGACCTCCTCAGATCTGTTCAGAGTGGACTGAATAATGGTCATAATGAAGTCATCACCGCTTTCCTTATCTATACTTTTCTTTGTAAATCTCTTCATTAGACAAAAATCATAACTTTTGCTCTTGAATGCCTCCGCTGCCCCCTGGTGTCTCTTCCGTGCAGCTTCACACAGAAAGCAAACACCAAGTTCTCTGCCACAGAGTCACTATGTAACAGAAAAGTTCTAAACAAACTAGTGGGCCACACTTCTTGATGCCCTTATTTTTTTGCAGACTGATGCTTATAATAATTTGTGAAAAAGATCTGATTGCTAGACAAGTTTCATTCCAGTATGGTATTACAGAATGAACAAAACCTGTCTCTTACACTGAACACTGCCAGCAGAAATGGCTTCAAATTAGACATAGTACCAATGAACTCCACTGAAGACTTACAGTAAGCTAGGAAGCAGCTGTCTTCCTTCTTTATGCAAACTTCTGTAGATAGGTTATTAAACTGCTGCTTATGCAAGGATTTATTTTTTTTTCCCTAAAGAACTGTTAACGGGAAAGGCAAAACAATGCCCTGAGGGAAAATACTTTCCAGGACGTACGCACAAAATGGCCATAAAAGAATATAAAAGCAAAAAACTACATGGTTGCTTTGACAAGCAACCCAAACATACTGAAAAAATGGACTCATGGACTCACTGAAAAAAAAGATGAAGACTGATGCACAGAGGAGCTGAAAATGCAGTCCCTCAGCCACTGAATATCTGTGCATGTGGCAGGGAAAGGGATTGCTGGAATAAGTAGAACCTAAGCTATAGACAGAGATTCACATATTGACAAGACTTATTGCATTTTGCAGTTTTCTTAAATCCTGCATTCCTTTTGACGCATTTGACAGCTTTGAAACAAGTGCCTTTGAGTCCTTTTAATAAGATATAAATTGTGGTCCCAAGAGAAACTGGTTACAATTGGGTTTTTATTCATGGAATTACTTAGCTGCAGAAAAGAACTTGTCTCCAGGAGTTGATTCACATGGGGCTGGTTGATCTTACGAGAAGAAATATACAGAAAATCTGGCATGCCATTCTTGAAAGACTGGAAAGGCTTTGAAGTAGAATTTGTTTAACCATACAACTCTTAGTGAAACTCTTATCAGGAAAAGCCCTGTAGGATCTCAGTAGGTCCAAAGAGCTAAAGGCCTTCTTCTTTAACCTATGGCTGCAAATTCAAAATAAGAAGGGACTAGTGGATTTACCTCAAGAGAAAAAATAAGGCAAGCATCCACCTTAATAAACAAAGAAAATAAGGCAAGCATTCACTTCATGCAAAGCAGAGGGGGACAGCAATGACCAGCTTGCTGAAATACTTTGCTCAAGGCTACCTGATAAATAAAGAAGCCTGATTAGGAAATAAAGACAGGCTAGGAATATAAAATAGGTCAAAACCAGCAACAGCCCAAGTATCATTAGAAATACATAGTTCTCTCCCCCTTTTGTATGTCTGACTTTTTATCCCAGATTGGCTCTGAGACTGGGGTCTCCACTAACATCTCCTGGCCTTTGTGTAATATGTCATGGATGAAATGCAACCCTCCTTATCTTGTCAAGCAATTGCTCTTTTCTTGCAAAAGGGGTAGAAAAGCTTTTCTGATTAGTTAAAACATTTTGTTTGCAAAACTTTTGATTTGCATATTTACTCAGAGTCCATCTAGAAAAGCATAAAAACTAATATTGTGAAAAGGAATGTCCCTTTACCTGTGCACAGATGTGCTTGCAACATTCAACCTGTAACCAAGTAACACAAGTAACCTTAGAAACATCAAATATAAACTAGGAATTGAAACCAGCTAAAGAAAACAGACTATTTTGGTAAGCTTCTGCTGAGAAACTGAATAATTACAATTCTACATATTAAAACCCAAGAATTTACATCCACAGTATCTGAACACACCTGCTTCACTAGAAAAAGCCAAAGTTCATCTTTCTATTCTTCTGGGGTTTTAGGTGCTGACCTTTAAACAGGACAGCAACTACAGGAGGGAAATAGCAGTTTTCATTGTTTTCCACCCAACACTCCAACCATTAGAAACATTGCAGAGCTACCCTAAACTAAAATCAGGGAACTACAGTAACCAGAAGCAGCACAGGCTCACATAATTGTACCACAGCTTCACATGGCTTTCTTAGTTACATGAATGTCCTCGTGTGAGCAACCATGGTTCAGTGCTAATATAGACACCAGAGAAAATGTCAAACATATTTCAAGATGAACCTGATTTACATAAAAATTGTGAAAACGTGACCCAATAAAAGCCACAGGCGGAAACAACTCCTTACAGGCAGAAGCAACTCCAAACCCACGACTTAAACTGAGAAGACAGTGCCCCATTATGAAAGTGGGAAGTACTCGAAAAGAAACCAAAGTACCTAAATTCATGATATGTAAAAAAGCTAGAAAGACACTGTTTTTGTCATATAAAGCATAAACAATTCTAGCCTTGTCTACAGCTGAAGATTGTTAGCAGAAGGCACCAGTGCAAGTACATCCCTGAGGACTGCAAACTGAATAGTGATGGGATTTGTGAACGGATTTTTATCACCATGGTCTTCTGGGTTTCAGAGAAAATAAATGTTTCATTCAAGATCCAAAACCATTTCTGACATCTGTGGCACTTATCAATTTGACACAAGAATCTCAGAGGCCATTCCACAAGAGACCAGCCTGGTTATAGCTCACAGGTCCTCAAATATAAAAGAAGCACATAAAAAATATTTGACAGGAAGGTAGAGAAGCACACACCAAAGTCATTGTTAAACTTCCATAATGCAAATACTTTATGATACAATCTAATTACATGAACAAATACACAAAAAGCTAAACATTTGTCTACAGCAGATGCATAGCACCACAGTGCACCAATACTAAGAAAACCAAACCATTTAGGTAAGTTTACACAGTAAACAGTAATTAACCCATAGCACAGTCTAACACAGGATTTGGTAAAACCCGATAGCAAATAAATTAGCAACTAAACCAGTTAATTACAAATGTAGGTGTTATTAAGGCTGTACTACTGAGTGGAAATAAGAGTGCCTGTAACAGTACTGGAGATGAAGAAAACAAAAACCTAGAAGTGTTCTGCACAAGAAATGTCTGTATTGGGTACAAGCAAAATGGGGTACAAGCAAAATGATGTATAATAAAAACTTTGAGAAGTAACACATGTGGAAATTAGATTATGACTACATTTACACTTCCTGGAAAGTATTGTCATGCACTTCATTATGCATATATAGAAAGGGAGAGTCACAGCTGAGATCTGACTTGGAGACTTCCTGCCACATATCTCAGTTACGTGGTCTTACTAAAATTTTATTATGGCCATTCTAACACACTGCAAAATAATTTCCTGACAATTATGTGAAATCAGATTAAATGATGATAGCAAATATTATTTGACTTCTGCTTCTTACCTAATCTCTATTCCACCTACAAAAAGACCAATTCATGTTAAGAAAGCTACTGAGCTGCAAATAAATAACTGTTGGGAAAACACTAGTACATTTGCTCTGCTCCTTATTCTTTTCTTTTGGCATTAAATATTGTCCCACAGTGGAGATGAACTAAGAACTACAGGGATATATCACTGCTCAGTAACACCATGTTCTTTACACTAGATGCAACTTTGTCCAGTAAAAATAAGCCTAGGAGTCATACACCCACATAGAACTATCTTCTTACCTTATCACTGCCTGGAAGAAAGATTTTGAAAAATCTTTTTTTCCCCGAGGTCAACCTTCTCTGAAAAACTCCAGGAGGTTTAAGAAGTTGCAGGTAGACTACATGAAGTAGGTCTCCTCTAAGGATGAGAAGTTCTCAAGTTACTTCTCTCTCCTTCAATGATCTTTTTTTTTTGCTCAACTTTTGATTGCCATGCTCAGTAGCTGCTACTGTTTGACTGAAACACAGCATAGATCATTTTAATACCACAACCAACTAAGTAGTTGAGGACTCTGGCAAGAAAGGACCATGACATTCAGTTGTCTAGATGCAAGGTGAAGGGCTTTCTTTTGTTTCGGTGGTTTGCTGTAGATTTTTTATTAATCTGTTTATACTAGAACACATGAAGCATTAAGGGAATGAAAGAGGAAAGGCTTTCAGTAGGTATATTCTTCCAACATCACTTTCTGCAGTAGCTCGTTAGAGCTGCATGCTCATGAGAGGTGTCTCATGCAATTGCTGAACCACCTTTGTACTGGATCAGCTGGAGGGGAGAAAGGCTGCAGGTTAATACATGCCACTTGGTGAACACCCATTTTGCCTTTGCTCATAGATCTGTAAGACTTCAGGAGGTTTACTGAAAGCACAGTGTTGGTCACACTAATCGTAATGAAGTCAGTGGGAATTTTCCAGTATTAGCCAGGACTTCTTGGGTGGGAAGGGGGGAGAAAGGAGTCCCACCCAACTTTTAATTTAGGAGCATGCTGTAAGACAGGAAACATTGTGTGCATTTATAACAGCATAAACCAGAATAAAATTTAAGATTTATTAGAATTTCTCCCAGTAACAGCATTCAACATCTTAACAAACCAAGAAGTCTTAAAAAAATCTAGGGTTACAAAAAAGTTAAAATAAGTTGTTCCTTATATTTAATGACAACAAAGGGGGGATCTATTTAAAAACAAAAATATAAACAGTATTATTTTAAGAAAATGTGATAAACATCATTTGTAATTTTCAGAAAGGATACACAGTGCATGAATATCAATCTGAACAGAATCTGAACAGAGGGGCAGAACACACTATCCCCTTAGGAAAAAAAAAAATCTCAAAATAGACTGTTTGAAGAAACAGCAGGGAGGAGTATCTTTGTAGTGAAATAACTTAGGACATAGCACGCCATGGACAAAAAAAACGCAAGACACTACATGACATCCTCATTATAACAACCCCTCAAGTCTGCTTATACAGTAAATAAAGTTAGTAAAGTGCATCTTTTAAAGACTTGTCTAGTGAAATAGCTTTTCCAAATATAAAACACAACACAAGACGTGCAGTAACAGTTAATTCATAGTGTAAGTTTTTAAAAATTAATATTTAACTTTCCATTCACTAAAGAAGAAAAGTTTTAACAGCAGTAGTGCTCACACTGTTCTTCGATAGGATGCATCCTCATGTGCTTTTGTTACTTGGCAAATCTTTAAATATGGAGCATGGCAAAATTATGCAGTTTAAGCAAGAGCTTCTCTCAGTGTAATACAATTCTTCAATGGCAGAACAGCCACATGCAGCAGAACCACATTAGATTTTGGGAAGCTTTGGTGCACTGACGACGGGATTGGTCTCCTGCAAATACCTTCGCCCTGCACTCTTATAGTCGTAGGTGCAGGCGTGAGTCTCTGCATAGCGGTGCGTTGCACAGAAGTTGTTTCCACATCTGAAGAGTCAAGAATATTAGAAGTTACAAGCTTTTAGAAGCTTTTAACTCTCTGACATCCTAGAAGCCCTTTGGCTTAAATCACCTTGTTTATTTAACATAACTGCTTGGACTCCAGTCATCCTTAACTGATTACATTAACTGGCAAAGTAATAAAAATGACACTTTTCTAACCAAATGTTGCAGTTTTGACCCAACAGTCTCTTCATCTGGGAAGTTAAGCAAGATCAGTATTCCTGGAACCAGCTAGCAACGATTAAACACACTTAAAAATTAAGAATTATGGGCTTTGACTTATTTAATTTCTTTTTAAAGACCTCACACAACATCAGTTGGTAAAATTCAGAGGGCAAAACCGCAGAACTAAAATAATGGCAACAGGTGAAATCCAGATAATGCATTTCAATTAAGAAACACCAACCACTAAATACCACCAAACCAGACGTTTAGTTGAGCTCAACTTCTGTCTGTCATAAACTCCAATTAGTCATTTGAGATTAAATAAATACAGACTTAGCAGTAAAAACCATCAAGCGACAGGGAACATGATTTCTTATACGACTGGATGAGTGTGCATCTTTCCAATCACAGCTGCAATCTGAGTTGTGGTTATAATTTTTCCCTTCAGATTAGAAAACTCAGGAGCCAAGAGTCCTAACAGGAGGAAAGCATGCTCTCTGGACGTTGTGTCTGATCCAGACAAGTGCCTTATGTGGAGATTGACACGGATGTCCTGTTGCCTGATGACTTTATAAAGTTGTTTCTTGATAGTAAAATGACGACATCATTCAAAATCAGAATTCTCTTGAAATGGATTAAGCATTACTTTTCCAAATTATTGTCATACTATTAGACTATAAACCTTTATTTATCTATCTGGGCTCATAATAAACTCTGTTGCTGCTGCTAAGGCTTTGTGTGCCTGGTAATTTGTTTTTCTCTGCTTCTGGTCCTATAACCACCAGTCATCCCATATCACTGTATTCTCTATTTGGTTCATGTTCCATTCTAGTACAGGTTCATATGGTTGTTTCTTTTGAAACTAGAACAAATACTACTGTTCTTGGAGGTAAGCAATTTCCCCCCTTTTTTCATGCTTCAGTTTTAACCTTAAGCAAGCTGCTTAGTTACTTCTAGAAGATCTTGCAGCTATTTCCTAGCAGGAAAGTATGCAGTATCCAAAACTACTTGGAAAAAATAAAAAGCTGAAGAGTCAGTAAGGAGGCAGTTCCTCACCCTGAAACTCTCCAACACAATTCCTCAGTGGCAGAAGTCTTGTTCATTTTGGTTTTTATTGCCACAAGCCAAGATCAGCTTCAAAAGTAGCCCTCTCAGTGCAGCAGTTCCCAGTCTTCACTAGCTCATGGGAAATGATACTGAGAAAAGAATGTCCTGGGGGAAATAATACTATGGGAATCAAGATCAACAAAGAAACCAGGTTGGTGTTTTTCTGTGTCATCTTTTTTTTTTTTTTTTTTAAATGTATTTATTTATTTCCAGAGATCATCAGCAAGTGCCAGGTCTCATGTGTTGTCTGCAACTCATGATTTGTGGGATCAGCATCTTGGCATTCTGCTTTTGAGATGCTCTAGATGTTCAAAGATGACCAAGTTTCACAAGAAACAAAATACACATAAAATCAAGAAGCTGTCAAATACAAGTTTGTGCAAACTCACAAACTTTACAGATATGTTGCAATAGGGCCAAATCTAAGGGAGATTCTCTGAAAAATGTAACAAAATAATTTTTTTCCTCAAGTTGTTAACCATATAATTATTGTTGAGAAAGCTTGCAGTGCAGATCTGTAGCAAGCTCCCCCACACCAGTATATGGTACCTTGCACTTCTTGATTTTCCCTGGCGAATATACATCTCAACAGCAGAACAGCTACAAACATTCTTGAATTTTCATTCCTGGAGTTTTGCTGAGCTGAGAATTGCAACTTCTTTGAAGGTTGTCTTTTGATTTTCTACACTTAAAAAATACCATGCAGCATAGGAAAACTTTTTGAATTACCCAGCTATCCATTTTAAACAACAGCTGGTTATACGTTCAGCCTACCTGCATTCATAGCTGGTTGCTAATCCCGTTTTCTTGCCACAAAGAAAGCAATGCTTTGTAATTTTCTTTTTCACTTGAATTGAGCCATTCACAGGTGGAAGATGGGTTGCTTCACCTGCTTTCAGAGGCAGAAAGACAGGAAAAAAAAAAAAAAAAATTATTTATTCCTGATCACAAGCTAGTTAAATGTTATCTTTTGAAACCCGGATAGATTTTGCATTTCTTAGGATACTTCAGGTGGGAACTCCAAAGCCTAAATACAGTGGAGAAAAAAAAAAAAGCCAAAACAGAAAACACACCTCCAACTTATGAACACCTTTGGAACAGGCAGCACAACCAGGGACTTACATTTGTAACACCTGTTAAAAGTTGACAAAAAGTTACAGATGAAATCAAGAAGCAACTCTCCTAATGGGTCTTGCGCCAAGCGTAAAATGAAAACACAATGTTTGCAGTGTTCTCCCAACCACATCTTTCCAAACAATCAACTGGGCATTCAAGTACCTAGCATCTAGTGTATTCAGTACCTAATAAGTTTATCAAATAGATACCACAACATTTTAAAATCTTGCTGGTACTCCATAGTTGCAAGAAAAATACATTATTAGATTTTAGGCTTCTATTTAGCTATGGTTTCATACGGCAATTTGTGGGTGTTTGCAAAATTTCTGTACTTAAATTTTTATTTTTCTTCAATGTTTTGCCCTGCAGTTCTTGGCTGTTGCTTTATTAACGGGAGAGCACATAAAGAAAAGGCACCTGCCTTCCCTCTGTAGAAGCAAGCTCTTTGCCCACAACTTGCTTATGCATATTTACCATATGCCATGACAGTGAAAGTGAGCAACGCATCCTCTCAAACATTCTTTCAGTGCTTCTACCATTACATCGTCAGGATCCTCCCAAAAAGTGACCTCCTGAGTTCAGAAGTATTTTCTGTACAATGTGTCTTTAATCCCAACAGTCGTTTCCCAGCTGCAGTACAGCAGGCTACCTTCAGCAGTAACACCAGGCAGCCACTACACATTGTGGGCACCACTACCAACCTGTGCTGTCCCACCACTACCCAGCATCAAAACTCCCAGGCAACGCCTCTCCATACCATCGATTTCATCATCTAAAAGCACACCACTTCAGGAGCATCAGCTAGCCTAGTCTGTGAAAAAGACAAGAGCTTGAAGACTGCTCCCCCCGTGGATCACACAGACAAGAAAAACAATACACCAGCCCTAACGTTTATGGTCTCTACTGCAGTTACATGTACAACTGGCCCAAGCACAGATTCAACTTACAACAGACTGTTATCAGCCACCTCTCTCTAAAGAGCCTGCATGGTATGACACCAGCTTTCTCCAGACACATGTCTGAAAGCTTTAGGAACACATACTTTTGTCTGACAAAAGACATCAGAGGAGTGTCTTTGTCACAGTTCTATCCAACATGGCACAGATGACAGTAGGCTTCCCCCTCATGCAGACACAGCTATTAGAGTATCACCAAGGACAAACCTGTTTATTAACTGACTGCCAGTTTAAAGCTGCACCCCTAGTTGTGAAACAAAAGCACAAACCACTATTTTAGCAGCTTTTGCTCCCACATCACAACAATTACATCATTTTTCCAGTTGCAGCTGTTATTTCAAGATCTATCTTCTAGCTCATTCCCAACACCTAGATCTTAAAATCCTGGAATACAGGTCTGCCTCTGTTTTCCTAAGGTCATACAGAAAGAAAAGAAAACCTGCGAAGTGTAAGTCAAAATACATGAAGGAAAAAGTTAATTGTGGTGAGAATCTCTAGCTGACCATGTTAAGCTTTTTAAAAGTACTAATTTGAACAATCCCATTCCCTCCAAAAGAATTAACCACATAATTATATAAAAATTAATATTTAGGCAGGATACATCAGTTTTCAGAAGATGTCAAGCATTAAGCACTGCACAGTTACGAAGACTAGAGTAGAAAGAATGATGCCCACCACATGAGGAAAATCTGCACTGTATCAGTAATCTTCCACATCCATGCCCTTATTGTTTCCTCCCCACTTCAGTGAAGTCCTTTTGCCTCAGTCTGTAGTCCTAAAGACAATGCTACTGATAAATTTGGCTCTGATTTTAGTACACTCAAAACTATTCACAGCACCGACCTTTGCAAAATTCAGAGCAGAAAGTCAAGTTTATGTCTACAGTTGATATGCAGGATTCATTAAGCATTTAAAAAAAAAAAACAACTATGAAATAGTCAGTTCCATATACCTAAGATCTGGATGACATGCATGTGTTAAAAGAATTGATTAAAATATTAAGGCATACCATGCTAGAGAAGTGTAATACCGCAAGGACTTTGAAATATGCCTTACAAAGATAAACTATTCTTGTCCTCTGTAGATGTGAGATAACAAGAAAGACTAAAGAACCATCTTCAATTATTTAAGTCATGTTACTTACCTACTCTTTTCCCTACGGCTGCCATACTTCCATTCATTCCAAGCCCATGTGCAGACTAAAAAAAAACCCAAAACAACAAACAAATAAATAAAAATTTCTGAAAGGAAACTAGCAGATAGAAATTAAATGAAAAGAAGTCTGGTATCAGCTTATTTGACATCAATGACTTAGCAATCAATGTACCTACAAAGAGTACAAGATAACCTCTGTACACAAAATTAAAATTCTGTAATATAAAGCCTTAATCAAAGTTACTATTTAGTAGTCTCCCCATACTTCAGAACACAACAAAATAAAGCACATTAGAGATCTGAAGTTAGGCACATATGCTGCCAGTCACAGGGCAAGCTTTGGAATAAATGACAACTACTGAGCAGCAGGAGAAATCAGATGACACTTCAAACACAGACATTCATAATTCCATCATTACAGTAATCATTTTAGTTGTGAACTGAACAGCCACTTTAATTTTTATGAAAAACTGCTTCCAATACCCATTCACGTAAACAGGCAGTTAAGATACCAACAGGCATTCAGAAAACAGTTTAAGACTACCAGGGATTTAAGTACATCTCCCCCTCCCCATTTACCTTCCCTGAAAGACACAGACACACGAAAGCAGAGTTTTCATAACGCCAGCATCAGAGAAGACAAGAAAACTTCAATTTGGAAGCATCAGTACTTACTAGAATATATTCAGCAGCTTCGTTTGGAGGAGCAGTTTTCCTAAACCTTTCGTCCTGAAAATGCTGCAGGTTTGTAGGTAGTGCAATACCTGAAGTCTGAAACCTGCCTGTCCCACAGGAACTCTGTAAACTTTCCCTGTTTGTGCTTCGGGCCAGCGAAGCCAAAAATCCTAAGTTACTTACAGAACTCACAGGTTCTTTGGATGTCTTGTCAGCCACATCTGTGATGCCCCTAGCCTCTGCTTTAGAAATTACATCAGGTTTTTTGCCAAGTGACTCTACTTTCACACTGTGAAACCTAGTAGTCCTAGAAAAAGAGGAGTCTGCTATGCTACGGACTTCCAATGATCGAAGCATGTTTGGGGAGGCTGCAGACCTCAAGTTACCAGCCTCAAAGCATTTGGGTTGTGCTTGTGGTTTCAGAGAACTGTGACGTGCCACTGGCGCCGAATACCGAAGAGGTGACAAAAGCAGATTTTTCTGAGGACTTAATTCACAGGTACTGAGAAGACCAGCCCCCATTGCTGCAGTGCTCAGCACTTTGCTAATGGGTTTTCTATGCTGCTCTACAACCTTAGATTCTTCATCTCCATCAGACAGTTCAAGTTCTGAGCTCACCTTTCCTGTGTCATATACCTCACCACGCTGTTCAGTGGTGCTTGCTTCTGTTAACAAAGCAAAAGCATCTGTTTCGGGTACAAGTTTTTCTTCTGTTCCATATGGCTCTACACTTGTTAGGTTTGGAAACAACACAGCATCCTCCTCACTTGTTGGGGTCACCTTTCCAGATGCTTTTTCTGAATTTGCAGGCAGAGATGAAACAGGAGTCAGAATACTATTTGTAGGCAGTTTTGCATTTTCCAGTTCCACACGAGATATTTTCGGTGGTAACCTGATGCTACCAACCGACTGAGACCAAGAGGTGTTCTGCCAAGTGTGATCATCTTTAATGAAGTTATTAGTTGTGGATGGCATTGTTCTACCAGCAGTGGCCAAAGTAGCCAATGCTGAAAGTGCATTTTGGGAAGGCTCCAAGTGATATGAATTCCCAGCAGGAGGTAGGCAGGACTGTCCAATATGTGGGAGCACTCTTAAAAACCGGTGACGAGCAGCAGCCACTGAGCCACTAGATGGTCGCGGGGCCACAGGAGGACGAGCCTTCACCTTGACTGTTTTCTTAGGCTATTGAAAAAACCAAAACCACAAACCAGATACAATAACAATTAGTATCTGAATTACAGTTGCATTCAAAGACCTGAGATCGTATTCCCAGGAATTCAGACCGTGTAAAACCAGAAAGGACCAAAGCACTCTTTGTACTCCATCTATTACTAGCCATCAAGAATTCACCCTAACATCTGAATAATACCATCAAATAGTCAGAAAAGGCTTTTTAGAAAATAGGCCCTTTGTACTCCATCTATTACTAGCCATCAAGAATTCACCCTAACATCTGAATAATACCATCAAATACTATAGTCAGAAAAGGCTTTTTAGTAAATAGGCCACGTGTCAGAGGAACAGAAAAGGGAAGACAGAAAGCCACCAAAATTTATAAAGAAGAGCTAAGGGTTTCATAGATGAACAATTAAAGTAAAACGTTGTCATTCTACATCTAGGTAACTTAGATATGAACATCAACATGATGTTTTTTCTTCTAGGTAATTTCATTCTCAAAATTTAACTTCATAGGCTTTTCAGTTACAATATTTCTAATGAAGTTTTGTTTGAGAGAACACCATTTTTTACCAGAGCAGTACTGTAATACAATGTTAATAAACAAACAAAAAAACCCCAAACAACACCACCACCACCCACAAAAAAAAACCAAAACAAAACACCCAAATACAATCAAAATAAAACCAAAACCCCACATTCCAATAAAGCTGCCAATGTAAATGAATCCAGGACCAGCAGTGAATTCTTTGAGTGTGGACAGGTAGCCAGGTCCAAGTAAAGCCAGTGCCCCACAGCAGAATATTTATGCAGTAGCATTTATTTACACAGCTAAGAAATAATCTACCCTTGATCATTCCAATTCCCAAGATGGCAAAGTATCTGACCTGCTTTTCAGAAAAGCCCACACTAGGCAAATGCAAGCAATTTTACAATAGAAAAACTGAAATCACAACTTCACCTTTTTACTCAGATTCATGTTCTCCATCTTTGCTTTGAGCAGTTTCATTTTATTCATAGTAATTGAATTCTCAATAATTTGTTGGCCAGAAGGCGATGCCTCTGTCTCATCTTCATCATCAGCATATAAATTATAAACTGAGCCACCACTGGAAAGAAACAAAAGTTTGTGTTCACCTTCTAAGCAAGTAATTTGTTTTCAATGTAGAGTATTCTCACAACTAGAAAGTCATATCCGCAGCTGATCTGTTGACAAAGCATTATGTGAAACTGTATGCAAAGACATTTCAAATCCATTTATTTTAGCACATAAGCATTCCTTATAAGATGCTCACACAAAGTGATGATGCTGAAATCAGAACACAGCCACGCTCCTGGGAAGCTGTTATACCATATACAGTTGGTTCACACTCACTATATTTCCCCCACAGAGGGCATATCCAGTTCCACAAATGTCTCCTGAAGACATGGCCAAAGCTGTTAACTGTGTGACTCGGACAACAAGCTGATCAGTTTTCCAATTAACCAGACACTGGCATGGAAGGAAAGTCCAACTTTCTATCCATCCTGAGGGGTGTTCTCACCATAAATGGGAATGGAGGGGTCACCCATGTGGATGTGATATTCTATTTCTCCTTTTCAAAATAAAAAAAAAAAAAGAAGGATCAGTTTAGGTTTCCAGAGTCACACATTTGGAAAAAAATAAAACAGATTAGAATTGCTAATCCCAAAACAAAATATTTAACACGGCAGTCACTGGAAATTCATAGTATTGCATTGCCTTTTTCCATTCTGCATTCTAACAAAACACAAAAACCTCCATGTTTCTAAGTATCTGACATGTTTTTCCTATGAAGCGGCGAGGCACCAAACACTAATACACAGCTGACATTTCACAGTGAAATGAAAAAAAAACCCATTAGGAGCATCCAACTTGTTACAAACTGGTACATTTTCAGCACTGTATATAGTACATTTTAAAGAGTGTTTTAGTTCTTCCCTTACACTGTCAGCACCTAGAAATCATGACAACTGGGCCATTCCCTTGTGTTCATACCAATGTCTTAGTAGGTTTCATTAAAGTTTCTAAAGAAAGAGACCAAGGAAGAATTAAAGGTCATGAAAATGTACCAAAACTAAAAATAAATCTCACTAATTAGAGCTGGCATCTTACCTGATTCTTGGAAATATTCTGCTGCCCTTAGTCAAGAGTCAGTGTTTTTGCACTGACTCTCCAAATATATTTCCTAAAAATGTAGCAAAATTCCACAGGCAGTGCAGCTGGGAGACAGAACATTAAGAGCACGACGGCGGCAAATTCAAAGCAAGAGTCAGTAAAACATTCTGGTCATTCCTTTCCAAAAACTGAAAAGCTCCATATTGGGATAGTCAGCATATTACGTACATCTCCTGGTAAAGATTCAGCACCAAAGAATCATTTCAGCATTTTAACTCTGCCAAGACTTAAGTCACCAAATCAAAAGAATTCTTTGAACTTCCCTTCCTTCAAGGTAAAGACAGAAAAGACATGCCTCACATGTTTCATTGGGTGGGGGGTTTTTTTTTTGTTTGTTTGTTTGGTTGCTTTTTTTTATATGCAAAATGAACTGTTAAACTTTTTCTTGCATTTTCTAGCTAAATAGGAGCCCAAACTACTAAAATAACAAAACAAATCAGTAGTAACAAAAGGATTTTTTCTCTTTAATGTGACTGTAAAACTATAAAAGTTGGACAGGGAGCTTTGTGATACTTTTAGCCCATTTTCTATGAGTACATTTCAAATTTACTCTGTCCATAGGTGTCAACACACTTGAGATCTTGCTTGTAAAATGGGTGCCTCAAAAACAATCAGCAGCTTGCTCAAACTCTTAACATCAGTGCTTGCCAGTCCTCTACCACAACTTCAGCAATTTTCTTTTAATCTAGAGACAATTTTCAGTGCATTTACAATCTGTCAAGTTTTAATTTTTCTGCTATTTTGTTAATGGTTATCTGGAGAACTATAAAACAAAACCCAAACTAATGTCTGATTTCTAAGTTACAGTCACTAAATTCTGCTCCACACTAAACAGTGTAAGAAAAGCTTATAAACAAGCACCTGGGAATGCTCAGTCACCAGTATGCCCACCCATATAAACCCATTTAACTGTCAGCGTGGAAAACACCAGTATTCAGAGTGATTCACAGCCTTCCTCTGTAAAGATCAAATGAATGATTCATTTCCATTCCCACCTCCCTTTGCTGATTTTTGTGTTTCCCACAATGTCTGATGCAGCCATAAAAACAAATTCAAAAAATTCAGATTTCTCTCCCCCTTCCCCAGATTACTGTCTGCCTTAGAAGAAAAGCTAATAAAAAGACTGTCATAGAATACGCAGAGGAAGAAAAACAACTCAAGCTGAATGTTTTCAACTCAGGTGGCTTTCAACCTAACTGCATCAACTGACTAGTGACAGCATGTTTCTTAAGCATAATGTATTTGACTTTTCTATATGCTGTTGTGCTTTGAAAGGCTTACCAAGATGCCTTGCAAGAGCCAAGAAAGTGTGGTTTATTCCTCCGTTTGCCTACATTTAGCCAATATCAAGTAAATGACTATTTAACCTACTCACTAGGATTACCTAACTGAAAAGTAATAGCTTCAGACAATTGTCCATGCTAGATTTAAATGGGGTGGGGAGAAACAATCGTCACACCCACACAAGAATTTTTGCACATTTTAGACAAGTACCAAGGAGATTATTATAGAAAAAAAAATTCATGCTCAAGCTCCTTCTGACAACTCCCTGCACCAACTCACAGTATAGCATCCACAGTCTCTTGGATCAATTTGGATGTTCTTTGCAAAAGTGAACAAATCTGGAAATAAGCAGGGTATCCATGAGAACAGGAATTACACCTGTCTGCTCCTCTTTCCAGAACTCTATCTAGCCCAACGCAGCAGCAAAGATCTCAGCTCTTTACCTATCCCATATACATATACAGTACCCTATGTGGCTATATACTGAAAAAGAGTGCAGAAGGGGCAAAAGATAAAGTCACAGATCTAAACTATGTTTATCTGTCTTGTTCTTTCCCCCAGTAATTGTGTATCAACACTAGCTCTCACTACTCTGTGTAATGATGTGGGAATTCAACCTTTATACTTCATTCACACTGTAGTTTAAGTACATCTTACAAAGGTTTATAGAAGTAATATCACTCTGAATACATCGAATCACATTGAATATAAATCCTGTCCAAATTTCTTGCTTCCGTTTTGCTAACAGGAACAAGAACTGTTACTTAGAACAGTGCAAGCCTTGGAGAGAATGCAGCTAGTCCCCAGAGCAGGGACTCCCTTCTTTACAGTTCTTCAGGGGATTAAAATAACTACTCAAAAGCTGCAGAATAAAGACAATCTAATAATTTTAACAGACATTATCCATTTTGATAGCTTTAAGAAAGAGACTACTAATCTATTTACTGCAATGTAGTAGCTTAAGTGACTTTCTTGCTTTTGTGATAACAGTACTTGAATTCTGTGACAGTGACCAAGACAAGTTTGGTACCTGAACAGTAGCTAATCTGAGGCCTAATTATGTCCAAAGGCTATCTCCACTGGTAATGATATCAGCATATTAAAGTAACCACAAACAAAAAAACAAACCTCAAAACGCCACCCCACCCCCAATAAAATAAAAAATCCCAACAGCCCTCCCGCCCCCAGTTTCCCTGAAGCTTCAGACAAACCCTCTCAGGATTTTGCACTGCCAATCTGCTACCTTCCTGACTAATCATTTGGTCAAAACCTTTATGCCATGCAGAGAGAAATGCTTATAAAACTAAACAAGTGCCTTAAGACAGAAGAGAAAGTACCTTAAAGTTTTTAATATCTTTATTGCCAAATTGACTCCTTGTGAAGCATTCTGTTTCAGAAAGGGCTAGAACAGTGAGACCTGCCTTAAGCACAAGGTCAGTTTTATCTCACACTATTGACACACAGTCATAGCTTACAATTAGCACAATCACTGACCACTATGTTGTTAGGCCACCCAATTACAACATTTACTAGGCATCTGGGCACAATTCTTGCAGTATTCCAGCTATTTTCCAGATATTCTTTTGATAAAAGTCAACAAATAAAGCTGAAAATCATACAGCATCCACTTTTCAAAGAATAAAGTTGGTTTTAATCTTTATATTACCTCAAAGATTCAGACAATGGTGTTAAAGTGCCGTCTCCCCGGTCTACTACACGGAAGAAATTCAACTGATCTCCTTCTCGATACACTAAGAAGGTGACTTGTTTGTTGGGTGGCCCTTTCTCCCAGACCTCATCTCTAGTGGGATCCATGTACTCAGCCATTTCCCTGATAGGGTCTTCCACAGGAACTACAGTGAAGGAAAAAAAAAAAGAATAAAACCAAACTAGTACTAGTGTTGTTTTGATCACCTTTGAGAGCTCAACTCAGTTTACAATGGGAATTCCCAACACTGAAGATATAGATACCAACTAGATTTTAAAAACTATTTGTATAATGACATTACAGTATCATTTTTTTTTTTGTGAAAAACTGCTTATTTTAAGGCTTGACGATTCTATACATACAAAGATATTTGCTAAATTTAGGGTAAATGAAATTTAAAGGATTGTGCACTTGGTGCCCCAAGGAAGAAAGGATAATACAAACAGTGGGACTTTTTTCCAAGTACTTTTCCAATTAATTTGGAACTGAGGTCTGCTTGTCTGAAATGCTTAACTAAGAGAAGCTGTTTACAGTTATAAGATGTTGCTTGAAACTCACCATGTTTAACAGAGTTAATACTTACCTCTTCTAGTGTTAATAGGTCCACCTCGCATAGCCAGAACTAACTTCAGAGTGCAGCCTTCTGAAATGCTGTAAATGATAAACACATTGCTGTAGCATTGTCTACTGCTTATACCAACAGTAACTTATAAATGTTAATTGCAATTTTATTCTGTACTTACTTATAATCATTCAAACAATAGTCATCCTTCAGTTCCATATTATTCCAAATTAAGTGCTGCTGAGAGACAGGAATACCTAAACAAAACAAACAAGATTGTTAAAACTGCAGCTTGGTGGGAGGGCTTCCAGGAATTTTGATTTTTGAAGTATGTGGGGGTAACAGAGAAAAGACAAAGTGGATCACAGGGGAAAGAATAGAGGATGCAGGACAAGGACAGCACTTGAGCAGCCTTCATTCATGGTATTTAATCTCCCAAATAGTTATTAAGAGCAAAGTTAAGATTTTCAACAGACTCATGCTCACATGGTTTTCAATCTTTTGGCTTAACAAGAGGTCTGTAGAAGTATTCAGTTACTTCAGGCTTACTGAATGTTTGATCTTTTCCAGTGAACACCTAAGGTCTTTTTTCCCCCCTGTTATCTGCACCTCAAATCTTTGTCTACTGACAGGAAAAACAAGATAATACTTCTTAACTACAGAACTGCTGAATAATTTAATCACAGACTGGTAATTCTGTGTTACAGTAAATACAAGGTTGCATTTGGGAACTGGTGGCAGCTCTGTTACAGTGGTGACAACTGTAAATTTTTATCACCACTTGGTTTGGAACCTGAAAGTTCACATGTACAATACAGTACCAGAACAGCTCGTCAAACTTCGCAAAACAAATGCAAAACAAATGCTTATTTTGTTGTGGGCATTGTTCTAGGCCATCAGAACATTTTATTACTTGTATCCAGTAATACTCATTTACAGCTCAAGTTGGAGGACCCATTAGCTATTTTTTGTTAAAAGAAAGTAAGCAAACTGAATATGAACCAGCAATTTTACGTTCCAGAAAGACTCTCATGTCCCAGGCTACATAAAGAGAAGCGTGACCAGCAGCACATTTTGGGAGGTGAGAACATTTTCTTACTTGTATCCAGTAATACTCATTTACAGCTCAAGTTGGAGGACCCATTTGGCTATTTTTTGTTAAAAGAAAGTAAGCAAACTGAATATGAACCAGCAATGCACACTTACATTCCAGAAAGACTCATGTCCCAGGCTGCATAAAGAGAAGCGTGACCAGCAGCACATTTTGGGAGGTGACTCTGCCCCTCTGCTCTGCTCTGGTGAGACCCCACCTGGGGTGCTGCATTCAGCTGGGGAGCCCCTGGCATAAGAACGACATGGACCTGCCCAAATGGGTCCAGAGGACTACAACAAAGGTCATCAGGGGGCTGGAACATCTCTCCTATAAGGACGGGCTGAGAGAGTTGGGGTTGTCCAGCCTGGAGAAAAGGGGCCAAGAGGAAAAGGAAGGGTGGAGGGCAGGGGATAGGCACACACAACACACTCTTTACCAGGACTTGTAGTTATAGGTAATGGCTTTAAACAGAAAGAGCATAGATTTAGATTAGCTATAAGGAAGAAATTTTTTACCATGAGGATGATGAGGCAATGGAACACGTTGCCCAGAGAAGTTTTGGATGCTCCCTCCCTGGAACTGTTCAAGGCCAGGCTGGATGGGGCTTCAAGTAACCTGGTCTAGTGGAAGGTGTCCCTGCCCAAGGCAGAGGGTTTGGATATTTCAACCCCCAGTCCCCTTCCAACCCATACCATTCTGTGATGATAATAAAGATAATAATAATCATAGGATGGTACAACCTGAAGTCTTCACATATTTTTACTACAATGCTGCCACTTTCCCAATTTTGGCTAGAATACAAACCAGGACAGTTATGAAAGGATGAGATGTCAGATCATTAAAAAAAAAAAAATAAAAAAATGAAGGCTAATAGGAAGATGGATAGCTGTCTTTTTTGCCTTTAGGAAAAAATACTCTTTCCTTTCAGCATCAAAAAGTAGTACTGTTTGTTGGTCAATTTGTCTAGTGAAATTCACATAATTAAGATCTCACTGTGCATTTATGACAAATTGTAATGAAAATTAAAATCTACAGAGATCAAGAATTACTTCTTTTTGAAAAAGGTCTAACCACTACTCCTCAGACAAAGAAGCAAAAGCTACACTTTACAAAAGGCTGCATGAAAATAACCTTATATTTTTATTCATTGTATGTTCAGATACTTAAGAGGAGATGCAAGTAGCAGTGCTATACAGTAAGACTGCCTGAATTACATCTGGCAAGAGAAGGACACCAGGTGGTGTATCCTCTGAACTCCACAAGAAATTTATGAGGTGAGTATGTTCATACAGTAGACTAACATAATTGTTACTACACTGCCAGCTTTTTAATAACTGGTTATTGGTTGTTTCAAGTCTGCAGCATAAGAAAAGCAAGAACAACCCAGCAACAGCCAGCAAGCCTACAAAGTTCTCTTCTGTGTTGTGTTGCAGTATTCTGATTGCAGTCCTCACTGTCTGCATGTGTTATGGCTTCAGCAGCCTCGGAGAGCAATTTCCAATCACTAATAAACAGAGAGAGTATTTGTTAAAAAGGCTGGCTTGCAACTGGTACTACTGCAGTGAAGCATATTTTTGTTCATTTAACAATGGCAAGGTATTTCTGATTAAATGAACACGTGGAAAGACTAGACTATGCTATAATGGGGAACAGACAAGTCTTTACTACTGATTCCTCTTATTCTGCACTCTAATAATTCAGTATTTATACACAGAGGAATCAGTATGCACTTTACAGATTCAGGTGCAGGAAAACAGGCATCTGCTGTCCCTTTTCTGGAGTAAAGTAAGGCTTTCTTGAGCAGACATTTGCATATGGGATCAGCCTGTGACACTTAACAAAAGAGAATGGTGAGACACCCACCCACTATCCCCTCTCCCTAAGCACCACGTGACTGTATCACTGGCCTGCTCTACATTGGTACCGAGGAGAGAGGAAAGTAGGGCAACAAACCAAATCTCAATGCTCCAATGGAAGTGGGCTAGCCAGGTGATGCTACAGGAGGACAGAAGAGCCTGCAGACTGTCTACTGAAATGGCTGCAGATGTGCTAACAACTTAACCTACTTAAGACAGGGGGAGGAGAGAAGTAGGTACTCTTATCCTGTCTCTGAATCAGCATATCAGGTATACCCTTAAGCTTCACTCCCTTCCTCTTCTTTCTGACATGCCAAGTAGGCTCACCAGAGAAACCGATGAGGTCAAGTCTGACTCAGAAAAAACACCCTGTAAATTTCAGAACAAACTTCATTTCACTCTGTGGGAAGGAAGTCACTATGTTTAAAAACACACACATTTCCAAGTCAAAGTTCAAACAGTGTATTTACCTTTCATCCAATGTTGAAACTGCTGTAGAATTTAACAATTAGTTTTTGTTTTTGCTTACAGAGAGGCTAGGCTGACAGGTTTATTTCTCCCCACAAACTACCTACGCTAGGGAAGAGGTGCAAAGGTTCACAACTTAGAACAGCAGGACTGTTTTCACAATGGTCAACCGCCCCCAGCTGTCATTTGCATGATATTAAAATGCATTAGTGCAAACGGTGGTCAGAACTGAGCTACTTTATCCGAGGGACTGACAAAGAGAAGGCTGTAACAGCCAGTCACCAGCAACTGAGCACAGGCACACCAAATTTCCCAACCAAGGTGACCACCTTCACACCTTCCAGGTGCTGCTTTAGCCATCTCATCTGGGCACAGGCCTGCATCTGCAGGAATCTTTTCCCAGCTCCAACAAGGCATAAGCCTTAAAAAGCTTTAAGTCTCTTACCAGCACAGTAAACAGGAAAATGACAAAGCAAACAGAAGACTAAAGGAAAAGTAGTAGACAGAAGAAAAGAAATATTGGCTCTGTTAAAAACTCATTACATTTGTTCAATCCACTTACTCCAGTCCTGACAGAAGCATAGCTATTTTCTTTAACACAAGTAGTAATAAATATCATCACGACATACTCTGACTTCACAGAATACTGAAAGAAATTGCAACATCCAGAAGATGCCTGCTTGGTATCCATCTAGTTCCTTTCACTTAAGGTAAAGCTCCTGTGCACAGGCAGCATAATGATGACAGCAAAAAGACCAAAGAAAAATAACATTTCTCATGACGAATTGAAAACACACAGTTACAACAGAACTGTTGTTGCAGCTGTCATTCCTTGCTGAATGCCAAATTAAGATGTATTCTAATAGCTGGTTCTACTTTTCCCCTTTACAACAATAGAAGAACAAGAGAATACCTAAATTTTCATCTAAAAAGGTGTATGTTTCCACATACACAGATCATAAAATTCAGTTGCAAGCTGAGGGTCAAGCAAGAGGTTTTTTTCTTATTTTAAAGGTAGCTATGTAAATGTTTCCCTTAATTTGTGTTCTACAGTATGGAGTGTTAACTCCTGCAAGTTGATGATGATAACAATAATAGTACCACCAACACCAAATCCCAACTGCCACCTCCTCTCTTGAGACTCAGTCCTATCTTACTGAACAAACATGTTTACATGTGTTATCTATGGTTCCTTAACAGATGAAAGAATTAATCATCACTAGGAATATACTATCTGAATGCTCCTTCTATAAAAACATAATAACTGACATTTCTGAATGAAAGGCACTAAACTTTGTCCAGCCTAGCAGCTACAAAGACTTGTGCAGTGGAGGACAAAAGAAGGTATCTCAGTTAAAAAAAAAAGTTATTTCCTATTTCAATGAAATGCTGCTCTTTTTAAGTACTATTCATGCGTTAAAGGTCAATCTTTCATGTCAACCTGAAACTCAGGTACCATCCTGTCCATCAACACATTATCCTGCTTTCAAACACAAAAAACAAGTAAAACCAATGGAGTCAGTAGTGCTCCTGGGTGTGTAATCTAGCTTTTATGCCACCAGTAGAGCCAAAGGGAGGTATTTCTTCTCCAGTGTACCACTTTTAAAGGCTCTCAGTGAATCTGAGACTAGGAGCGATTTACTCTAGGTGGCTCCAGAGTCAACATTACAACAAATCTAAATTTTTGGATACCAAATGCTTATTTCACATGAAATATATTTGAGGACAACTGCCTGGATCTGATCCAAACACACATCAGATCTGCTCTAACAAGTAGACTTGCACCACAATTTCAGATGCATTAGAACCTGTTAATAAATTTTTACCCATGTTCTTCACTGACTAAAACCAACTAGAAAAACAGAAAGCTAGAGATCTGGAGCTCTTAGTAAGGTACCCATGTCTACTACAGCTGTCTAAACAAACCTTTTCCACATGAAATCATTAAACAGGCACCAAGGATGACAAAGTATCAGAAGTATACAAAATTCCCAAAATGCCATTCATATTATCCTTTCTTATTACAGTGCATACAGTCTACAGCTATTAATATTCAAGTTGTTGACAAAGATCAGTTTGTCTCGACTTAGTTTTATTATTAGCCTCTTAAATTTAGAGGCATTGGTGGCATTTGAACAAATTTGTTAACTTCTGACACATTTCTAGATTTTGTTCTTGGAGATCTCAGGTCTTGGATGGTTTTCCCAAAACTCGTGGTGTTGTAGGCTTACAAACCATCACCCTCAACACCTAAACGAGTCCAAGGAGATAATACACACACTAGGGACCCTGTATGCTTCCCAGCAGTGTAGGAGGTATTCTCCAGCCATAGGTGCAACTTAAAGGTTCACACCCCATGAAAGTTGACACAATGCAATAATAAAAAGTGGAAAACAGCAGCAGAGACAGGAACAGATGTAAGCTGTTTACAGAAAAATTACTTTAGGATTTTTGTCTCACCTGAGGGACTCATTGCTTGAACTTGTGCACTGTAATAGGAACTGTGTCACTGTCAGGTCTGGCTGAGCTGCTTTTCCCACAGCAGCCCTCATGGTGTGGTGCTTTTGTGTTGAGATTGGAAGGGTGTTGGTAACACCCATGTTGGGACTGCCACTGAGCAGTCACACAGCATCACGGCTCCTTCTAACATTCCCCCTCAGTGGGACTGGGGGGGGGG